>NC_081181.1:216371292-216671292 GCF_029867415.1 Vicia villosa
TGTAGTTTTTTTCTATTTTTCTCCAGCCTTTGTTTTTAGCCAATTTTATTTATTTGTGGACATATATATCTTGTGTTTTAGGAGCATGGAGGAGGGGGGTTTGGGTATAAGATGTACCGAAGCTTAACATTTCTCTCATGTGCAAGTGGAGGTGGAGATTCTTATAGGATAAACAAGCTTTATGGAGGCTATTGTTAGAATTCAGATATGGGAGCTTGGAGGTGGCGGTGATGGGTGGTTCGGAGGTCAACCGGAACAATAAATATTCTCTTTGGTGGAGAGACTTCAAATCAGCGAATCCTTCATCTTCAGATGCCTCGGGCTGGTTTTTACAAGGCCTTTCATGCAGGTTGGGTAATGACGCCGATATTTTATTTTGGAAAAGCAAATGGTGTGGTGGCAGTCCGTGGGGTTCGATATTTCCTCTGCTTCAACAGAATACTTCTTTCCCTAATGCCACTGTCAGTGAAATGGGAGAATTAGTGGACAACAAGTGGTGTTGGCATTTCAAAGGGGAGCTGGATCTCTTGACAGGCGCAGAGAATGACTGGGGGATGAATTGAAGGTGTTACTGACTAATATTGGTCAGAATATTCTCGACATGGAGAGGTTCGTTTGGCACAAGAATGTGGGAGGAGCTTATACTGTCAGGAACAGTTACGCGGAGGCTTTGAAGAAAGGTGAATTTTATTCTACTTCTCTTGTTGTTACAGATGCTTTAGCCAGTATTTGGAATACTAGTGTCCCTTCAAAAATTCAAGTCTTTGGCTAGAGGTTTGTAAAATATAGGTTAGCTACAAGAGAGCAACTGAATCAAAAGGGTATTGTGCCAATGGAGAGCGGTTCCTGTCCTCTTTATGTTTCATCGGTCGAGACTTTGGATCATTTACTTTTCTACTGTGCATTTTCCAAAGACGTTTGGCGCAACATTTTTGTTTGGATAGGCATACCGAAGGGAGCGGCAAAAACGGTGGTTGAACATTTGTTGTGGTTCAAAGAATCCCTCCGGGGAAAATTTTCGAAAAGGAAAAAGGTTGGTCATTTGGTTATCTACTTGTTGGGCATTGTGGTGTGCGAGAAATGCAGTAATTCTCAAACATTTAGATTTCCATATAGTGAGGTTGTGGAAAGTGTTAAGCTTTTGTCTTGGTTTTGGCATGTTATATGATCGAAAACAAAAGTGTGTACGAATTTTTACTTATGGTGTCATAGTCCGTTAGACTGTTTGTGACCGTTGTAGTCGTTGTATTCGGCTTATATATATATATATATATATATCAACTTACACTTGAAGAGTTACATCACAAGTTACACTCGCTCAATAACTACATTTCGAATAAATATTTTTTTAAATCAATTGTCGGATTGGAACATACTATCGTATAGATCATACCTATAAAGTTTGAGATTAATCTATAACGATTTACTATGTCATTGAATTACATCAAAATTAACTTTATATGAAAACTCATTTTGACGTTAATTTTTGGATATCTTGATGGTATAATTAATCATTATAGATTAAGCTCAAATTTTATAGGTATGATCTATATGATATTATGTTTCACTCAATCGGTTAATTTTAAAAAAATATTTATTTGAAATATAGTTATTAAACGAGTGTTATTTGTGGTGCAACTCTTCGGATGTAATATATATATATATATATATATATATATATATATATATATATATATATATATATATATATATATATATATATATATGAGTTTAAAGGTAGTGCACTGACAGTGTAAACAAACATTACACATACATCCAATCAAAATCTTCACACTTGCCATGTCATATTAATTTTTTTAAATTAAAATTGTATTTTAATTGAATGCATGGTTGTGATTGATTGACAGTGTAAAAATATTTTACACTGTCAATGCATAACCCTTTTTCTCTCTCTCTATATATATATATATATATATATATATATATATATATATATATATATATATATATATATATATATATATATATATATATATATGGTGTAACTCTTTGAGATCATATATTGAAAGGTTGAATAAGTGTGAAAAATAACATTGCAAGAAAGAATAAAAATGTAAATGGAAAGGTTTATGCTATTTATCATCTCTATATAACTGCGTTTAAATCATTTTAATTTGGTACAGTAACCTCTGATATCAAGAAGCAATGCTAAACTATTAAACATTTTAGTTTGTCTATTAATAAGGTGGTGGAAAAGTAGGATATGGGATAAAGGAGTCGGAATAAGATAAAGGTCATTCATTTTAATCTTCATTTTTTATATTAATCGATTTTTGAAGCAAAAAAGTCATGCAGTAATGAAAATTATTTGGCATGTTAGAAATGTTCACTTTACCGGTGATATCTCATCAAGACACTTTAAGATCACTAAGTACACCCCTCTTAAAGATCTGTAATACACACTGCAGGAACTTATATTATATGGCGACAATTGTAAAATTGTGAAGATCGAGCACCGCTCGCCATTCCTTGACAAAGAAGGGAAGATTGAGTTCAACATTCGTGAGCTGAAGACGGCCGCTGATTTAAGGGCTATGTGGAGAACTTTTTTTCTGTTTATAAGCAAAAGTTTCCATCGAACTGGATGCATCTGTTTCGAGATTGGTCGATGACATTATCAAGATGTTACAACATCCACCTGAATATTGAAGTGTAATGTTTGATCTATGTTAAAATTTTATGTATTGTTGGTTTTATGATATCAATGATATTTTCATTTTGTCAAGTTGTTGTTTTTCAATTCTAATTTTTCTGCTTCTGTCGCGCAAGTTTCCGAAATTATACCTCCGAAAGTGTGACGTATATACATTTTCGAAATAATTTATGTTTATTCAATTGAAGTTTGGTGCGTCCGGAGATACATCTCTAATACCTGAGAGCATTATAGTATTTTCGCACGGAGCGGTAAAAGGTTACAGGGTGCATTAAAAAATTCTCAAAATATAATAAGAGTTATTCTAAAATTGAATGTCAAACTTGCGCAAATTTTACCGAACAATTCCGATGCGCGACTTCTTCTTTGATACACGTGGTTAGTATTCCTATGCTGTATTTCTCATCTTTATATAATTGGGTCTGAATCATTTTAATTTGGTGCAGTAACCTCTGATATCAAGAAGCAGTGCAAAACTACCAAACATTTTGGTGTGCCCATTAATAAGGTGGTGGAAAATTGTAGAATATGGGATAATGGCTATGTTTTCTTTTTGTTCTAAGTTTTCATGTCGTTGTCTGTCTTCAATGGAAAATTGCAGCAATTTGGTTTCATGTATACATCAATCATTCTAAAGATATACATGCACTCAATGTGCTTTTTTTCATACAATTTTATGCATTAACACGATTATGTCGTAATCTAGGGCAGTGCATGCAGTGGTTGAAGTCTTAAATCAAAATCAAGACTCGTTCAATTAAGTTCTAACTCTGACTTTGATCAATTAATGAGAAAGTGATGTATATTTAATATTTGAAAATAATTCATCAACACAAAATAATAGTAAAACTTGTATTTTAATATATTATAGTAGTATTTTACATGGAAAGTCCTTTTGGTGTTTTACAATATCTTATATATTATTATACAATAACTGTTAAACTCTCTATAATACATTTCCTACATTTGAAATATCATTCAAAATCACAATAGGATCCAACATTTCTCATATTCAAATTTCCATGCCTCTGTTTCTAAAGCAATAACAAGAAAATTTTTGAAAAAATAATTCAAACTAACCAGTGTCGTCTTAAATTTTTAAGAGACTTTGTATAAAAAATTAAAATTAAGTTCAGTTGAGTCGTTAATTTTTTTAAAAGGTAATATTTAATCATAAATTAAATATAAAATATGTATGTAGAATCCTTTTTTATCATAGATTAGTCATAAAAATACAAGGTTATGTAATGTAGACCGTTTTGAACACCTTTAAAGACGGCTTTGAAATTAACCATAGGCCTGCACGGGACATGGAAGAAGAATAATCAGATAAGGTCAGTAAACAAGTCTTGTCATATATATCCATTGTTTTGCTGACTTCTTCCTAGCTGCATTGAATTTGTCATATATATACCCCTCTTGTTGCTATAATTAGGAAGAATAGGGACTTTGATTTAGTGCAACTTCAACTATTCAAAGTTGACTAATATAAGTTAGTTGGGAAGGATTGGGTTGAGAGACAACATAGTCAGTTGAGTTCATAGGTTTAAATACTTGATTCATGAACGTATCTTTCACTTTTATGGTCAGACTTAATTACAGTGACAAAGGCATATGAGCAGTCTAATATTCATGTGAGTGTATAATAATTTATAATCTGTGTTGACTTTATCACTCATAAAACTAGGGGCGGGGCCTTTAATAATATGAAGTGTGTTAGGTTCATTTTTAAGAGAAAAAATTGATTATAAAAGTTAAAGTGAGGGCAATTTTAACTTTAGAAAAATAGATTTTTTTTTTTAATTTTATATTTTTTTTAAAATATTACAAAAAAATTTATATTTATTTATTTTTTAAATTAAAAGACTAATTTTGATATTCTATAACATAAACATATATTATTGAATATTAAAATATAGTTGAAATTGCATTTTTTCAAAAAATTTATAAGCTAAATTACCTCCAGAGTCGTTTAAGTTATTTAATTGTAACAAGTTAGTCCTTTATGTTTTTTTTTTTTTGCTACGTATGAGTCCTTTATATTAACTAACGCTTGCACCGTTGATCTTTTTCCCAAATCATTTCCAAAAACGCTGAAATGACACTAATGGTACTGATATGTCACTTAACATAGGTCAGAGACCATAGAATCATATAATAAAATTTTCAGAATTTTTTAGTGCATAAAAGTATTTTAAAACTAATTAAAATGCACGCAAAAGAATAAATTAAAGAAAAATAGTAAAAACAAAAAATAAAATTCTCATAAAATTACACGAAGTGTAAAATGAGAAAAAATATTTTTAAGAATTTTTTCATAATTGTTTGACCAAAAACGGATTTAATATAAATTTTAGAAGTTAAATTAAAATTAATAGAACAAAACAAAGCAGGAAAAAGGTCAACGGTGAAGGCGTTAGTTAACATAAATGACCCACATGTAGCGAAAAAATATAAATGACTAACTTATTACAATTAAAATAACTTAAAAGACCCAGGAGATAATTTAGTCAAAATTATATCTCAAAAATGATTTTTATAGATAGAAATAATTTTAAAATTAAGTGAGTTTTTTAAATTTTGATATCTAAATTTTTTTCAATAAAATGATGGTATATATAAAATAATATTTTTAGAATAGTTATTCAAATTAAATTTTAATTTAATGTTTTTATGAAAAAATTATTTTTAAATTATTTTACACAAAATTATATAATACTATATAAATTATTTTTAAAAAAGTCGAAACAAATGAACCTCAGAGTTCTATCAAATTTTGGAGATTCTACATTAGTAATAGATTAACTATGACAAAATAAATAATTTTTTTATTTAATTACGATTTAATTGTAACAATAATTTATGTGATCTTATTAAATTACAATTTAAATGTAAAAAAATTTAGATCATCTGTTATCTATCTTGGACACCACCAAAGACATTTCTCCTAAAAAAATATATAATTGATTTTGACAGGTGAGTTGAAGTGATTAAGTAAGGCAAAGTGATTTTGCTTAAAAATTAATTCTAGTTGTAATTAAAAATATTTATATTTAATATTTTACTTTTGTAATTGACTTTTGTTTTTGAATTTCAAAGTTTTATTTAATATAAATTACTTTATATATAACTCATTTAAAATGAAAAAAATGAGACATAAATTATTACATATAAGTAAATTAATAAATATAACAATTATATAAAGTTATCCTAATTATTATTGATTATCATGCATGCATTATAAACGTAGTGAGATTCAATGATTTGCAAGTAGTATTGACAGTATTATATACTCTACCCATTTTTTTTAAGTGTCGTTTTAATTAAAAAAAAACTTTTTAACTAACATAATGGATTGTTAAAGTTATTTTTTTATTTTTTTTTATGAATTATAAGTAAATTTGATAATAATTAATAAGTAATGCTAACATTTACTTTTAAGGCTTAAGTTAAATATTACGTGTAAAAAGTTTTTAATTTTGAAAATTGTACATTAATTTTATTAAAATTTTATAATTAATTTTTTATTGTATTTTTTAACACAAATTTTCTATTTAAAAGTTTCTTAACATGTGCTTAATTAATATTTTACGTTGAAAAAATAAAATAACACATATTTAAAAAAATATTTAATTAAAGACACATGTATTTAGGGATAGAATGAGTATTAAAATAAGAGCAAAACTTAGGTACAATTCTTTAGGTGTTGTTCTTATTATTTTTTTAATGAAAATATGACAAATGTATAATTTTCTCTTACACGTATGCAAATTTCTTCTATTTTCACTCACTAAATAATATTTAAGTATATTTGTCATATTTTTATTAGAAAATAGTAAGAACCACACCTAAAGAATTGTATCTAAGTTTTGTCCTTAAAATAAATACTCGCTATGTCTCATAATATATCTTCTTTGAGATTTTCACTTTTTTTAAGATAATGATTAATTGTGTTAAAATGATAAAACGAATGACATTTATTCAAATATTTTTATTAATAATAGATATAGATGAAAGTTATAAGATTAAAATACAATAAATAAGGATAAAGTAATGAAAAAATAATAAATATCACATTTATATTTTAAAAAGATAAATATTTTAAAACAAATAAAAATAAGAGAAAAATACTTATTATAAAACGGAATGAGTGTGTTTTTTTGATATTTAACTACCCCAAATAAATTTATTAGTCAATAAATGAGATATATCAAGAACAACCAGTACATTTTTCATATAGTACAAAACGAACTAACTTCATTAAAAATAAAGAATTATTAATACAACGAGAATTGACATTATGTATGACTACTCTAGTAAGTTATTAGCATTTTCTTTTTTTAAGGATAGCATGGTGAACAAAATTTATTGCTTCATCATAGTGGATTACTAAAATCAGAATTGATTTAATAATAAATAAATTGAGTGGTCATGATTGATTAAAGGTTACTTTTTTTTAGAGGAAAGAACAATTACTTCATTTCATTATCAATAAGAGAATGTATACATGTTGGTACATCAGTAAAAACCTAAAAACTAGCGAAAGATGTAACCGCCCGAGCCAACACTATGCCAAATTTGTCTTTTAGCAGCACCCCTACGAAAGCGCTTTTAGGAAAAACGCTGGTATAGGTTTTGCTAAAAACAAAATTAAAAAACACGCAAAAAAAGCGCTCTTATAGGGGGGTTACGAAAGCACTTTCAAAAAGCACTGGTAAAGGCATGGGTTAGGGGACCCTACGAAAGCGCTTTTAAAAAGCGTTGGTATAGGGGTATATAGGGGCCCTACGAAAGCGCTTTTCAGGGGTAGGATACGAAAGCGCTTTTATTTTAAAAAGCGCTGCTATAGGTATGGTTACAAAGGCGCTTTTGAAAAGCGCTCTCGTAGCTTATTTAATATTAAAAAATTTAAAACAAAATAAACAAATCACGCGTTTTTCCTTCACTTCTCTCACTATGCCAAATTTGTCTTTTAGCAGCACCCCTACTAAAGCGTTTTTAGTAAAAAACGCTGGTATAGGTTTCCCTTAAAACAAAATAAAAAAACACGCAAAAAAAGCGCTCTTAAAGAGGGGGGGTGCGAAAGCGCTTTCAAAAAGCGCTCTTAAAGGGGGGGTACGAAAGCGCTTTCAAAAAGCGCTCTTATAGGGTGGGGTACGAAAGCGCTTCTCAAAAGCGCTCTTATAGGGGTGGTTATGAAAGCGCTTTTGAAAGCGCTCTTATAGGGGGTTGTCTACGAAAGTGCTTTTGGGATAAAAGCGCTGGTATAGTGGGTATATATGAAAGCGCTTTTCTAAAGCGCTCTGGTTGCCTTAATTTAATTAAAATTGAAATTAATATACTGAAATTAGTTTTGCGCTCTCGTCACTTTCTCTTCTCCAGTACTGTTGTCTTCCCTCTTTCTCTCAACGAAAATCCCTTGGCTTCTGCAAATTAAAGAACCCTAGTCCCTTGTTGTAACCTCCATTCAACTTACGAAAATCCTCCATTCAACTTACGAAAGAACCCTAGCCCCATTTTTGTAACCCTAATTTCTTCTGAATTGGAAAATTGCAACTCACAGAAATCTCACCTTGCTCGAATTCGCTTCGTGGAGTTACAAGTCCTCTCACCAACAACAACTTTGAATTCATTTTGAGGTAAATCTTCTCTCATCTTTTCACGATTTTAGCTCTGATTATTTAAAGTTGGTGCTGCTCTGCATAATCATGCTATTTTAAATTGCTATTCAGCCATTAAAAACCATAACACTGCCATCATCCACAAATTGACCATTGTAATTAGCATCCTTTGGTTACTTTTTTTGTGGAAGACCATGGTTTTGGTGCTTTAATTTGATATATGAATTACTTTATTTTTGCTGAACCTGTTATACCCTTGCAATCTTTTGTATGCTTATACTCCAATTCTAATATGAGTTGATATTGTGCTCAATCTTGGCTATTGCTTCCTTATTCCAATTCTAATTTTTTATATTAAGGAGTGACGTTATTATGAGTTTGTTATAGTTTGGAAATTAGCTCAATGAAATTTATTAAGTCTACTATTGGATGAAGCTTTATTTTAGTGGTTATATTCTTTCAAAAGGAAATAAGTTGTTCTGTTATCCTTATTGTTTTTTGTTTTTCCTATGTTAGTTCTCAAGACTGGAAGGCCGGACTTAAGATTCCACCAGCTGATACACGCTATAGGAAAGAGGTATGTTAATAGTTATGATTCTTATGAATACTTTTATGCTATCTAATACATCAAGTTTCTCGTTATATGCATTAGAAGGTTAGAACTTGTACTGAATTACTTAGTTTTTTTATAAGTTAAACCCAGTAGTTTAGTTTATAATGATTGATGTACAAAATTGATCACTTGGTTGTAGAGATCGATAATCTACTAGACACTAATATCTTTACTCATTTACTATGATTTCATTGGGCAAAAATATTTGAATATTAGGCGATAGTGGTCACATTTTTATCCAGAGAAAATGCTGTTTGAAAACAGGAATAGGCTCATAATCATAAAAAACTACTACAAGAATAGGACTTTTAATAATGTCTAAATCGATGTATTGGGTGACTGCTGCAGATTCTTTTTATGGAATCATTTCTTGTAGTAGTTTTTTGTTTAGATAAGTGTATCTAAGAAGTACTACTAGCTAAGGGTTAGTAGCTTATTTCTTTATTTGGTTTTCTAGTTTCTTCACATTGTTTGATGAAAGAAAATATGGATGAGTGCAAGAATTTATATTAGACTTTGGAGGTGAAACAAACTCATTTTTGAGATTATGCCAATACAATTTGAGAAGTGCTTTTAATTGAAAAGGATATGGTAAAATAATAACTGATATGTTTCATTTGATATATGAAAAATAATATTTAAATTTTTGGAATTACTTCTATTTGATTTGTTGAACTTATCCTTTTGTGTTTTTTACTATTCCAATTATCAGTATGGTGCAATGGTAGGATTTTGAATTGCTTGCTAAAACAGTTTCAGTAAAATCCCTATTGTCTTTGAATTGCTTGCTAAAACAGTTTTAGTAAAATCCCTAGAAGTAGGTTAATTATAAAATGGTCTTGGACTTTATAATTTTAATCATATTATTTAACTGCATCGTGTGTGTGTGTTTAATTTTACAGTTACTTTGAAGTCTCTGGTTTCTACTTGTACAACGCCGATTCAAACCTACCCATCTCCCACATCAAGTCTAACTCAGGTTACTATCCCTTTCTTCTTGCGTATAGTTTGTTATTTTCTGCTTATAGTTTATTGTTTATGGTTCTATTTAATATCAGTTTAGTGTCTCTCAACCAGTTTTTTGGTTTGTGGACTTATATTACCTTGAAATAAGGTAATGTCTTCTTTAAGAAATCGGGTATTCTTATTAGGTATTCTGATTAGGTATTCTATTATGGTTAATTGTTGTTATTATCTTGACGATAAATTGTTTAAATTACTTATACTAACACACTATGCGTATGTTTTTTTGCAGAGGACTTTTGAGATACCAGATGATAGTAGATGCTACATACTTAGTTTGGCCGGCAAAAGATATAGAGGGTGGAAAGCTTTTTTGACAAACACCTATCTTAAGGATAAAGATGGAAACTTTCTTGAAGAGGCACCGGGACGGCCAAAAAAGTATGAGATCTTCATTGATGAAAAAGATTGGGCTGAGTTTGTAAATCAAAGAGATGAAGATTTTCAGAAAAGGAGTGCCACGAATAGTGCGAGAGCATCCAAACCCGCGTATCCATACAAAAAAGGGCGTATGGGATATGCACGCTTAGAGGATAAACTTGTAAGTAAATAGAAATGCATTTTAATTAATTGTCTAAATGTGTTTTATTTGACGATTTTATCATTTGTGTCAATGCATAGTTAGAGGAGTCTAAAAGTGAGGAAACTTCACTTCCTGAACATGTGTTGTGGAAGGAAGCTCGTGTGGGCAAGAATCGAGCTGTCGATCCCGATGTTCAGAGAGTTTATGCTGAATGTGTAAGTATAATACTGTGTCTTTAATTAAATCAAATGTTTTTTAATATATAAATGATTTTTTATCTCCACTAATAATTATTGAAATGTAAATGAATTACAGGAGACATTGTCGCAATCGGTGTCCACCGGTGAGGACCAGGATGATAGGAGCATACTTAGTAGAGCACTAGATGCTCCTGAGTATCCCGGTCGGGTGAGGGGTAAGGGTCATGGTGTGACTCCAACCTCTTTTTACAAGCATCCTAGGAGAAGAAATCCTTCAAATGAAGAAGTGTTGCAAAAATTGCAGGAATTGCAAGCACAAGTCTCTGAATTGCAAAGAGATAAAGATATGTATATGAGAGAAAAGTGCAATACTGCATCGGTGAAAGAAACTAGTGATAAAGCTAGTTTCAACTGTCAAAGAAAACTTCCCGAGGTAATTATAAATTTCTTTTCCTTACAAATTGTTCTATTTTATTAACGATAATGACTTTATATTTACTATTGGTTTAGGGCATTTCTTCTTGCCAACTATACTTATCGTCACCGTCTTATCGCCTAGTTGGCAAGGGAAAAGTGCACAACACTGTGGGAGATTTACTTCACCATAGACCGCTCCCGGATGGACACCTGAAAGTATCGGTGGATGTTGTATTAGATCATGATGCGGTGCTACCGGTACCTGACATGGTCTCAGAGACGACATTGTTGCGAGATGCAATAGGGTCATTTGTTGCATGGCCCTCGGAGCTCATTATCATTGGTGATGAGGTATATTCAAAACCATTATGAATCATTTAGTTTTCGAATGTCAATTTTGCACCGTTACGTTAATTATTTTTTACATTTTAATTTTAGACTGCTCCTACAAAACCCGCAATTAAGGGCAAAGGGATTTTACAGGAGGAGGAGTCTGTTGCATCACTAAAAGAGGTACATTTAAGGTGTTAATATATAATTTGAATGTAAAACTCCATGATTTTATATTTTATCGATCGTTATTTGATTTTTAGGCATCTGCTCGGGAGTCACAACAAGTGACACGGGTCGTTCGTAGCGTACCGCCTAAGGGTCCTCCGAAGCAAGCGGCAAAAAAAGGTGGTGCTTTTTTTCCTCGATATCGGACGACGCTCGGAACACTTGTTGATATGTCCGATTTGAAGGAAGGTGCTCTCCGTCAAATCAATATGGAGGAAGGTATCTTTGGTGTTGAATTCATTTCACATATTGCAATAGATGACTTGGAAGAGATTTTTACACAAGAACAACTAGGCGTCGCTAATATGCACTCGTACATCCGGTAATATTCACTCATCCGATATATTATTTAATTAGTCGAACAATTTATTTACACATTATGTTTATTATGTTTTTCACTCATCCGCTAATATGTTTATAATGTTTTTATTTAAGGTTGTTGCATGACAGAGTGTTGCGCGGGACTGCATTGTCAAACAGATTCCGTTTCGTGTCTTCCGCCCATTGCAGTGGAATGACAATTGATTCGGAACCGGAATCAGTTAGACAGCGCTTAGTCGATAGATTCATGTCATCCGGCAATACAGAAAGTCTGATTCTTTGGGCGTATAATACCCGACCAGTAGGGTTAGTTTCTCATTCTTGGTTCATTTAATCTTTGTTTCTTTTGCGTAGCAAAATTTTTATATAACCTATTGTTTTAATTTATAGAGCACACTGGTTGTTACTTGCTATCAACCCGATAAGAGAAGTTGTATATTTTCTGAATTCGGTAGATGGTGAGTGGAGCAATTATCCGGCTATGAAGGAAATTATTGATTTGTAAGTGGGATCGTTCTAAATATTCTTGTATATTTATATATTTAATTATTTGTGAGATTGATCTAAATATATGCTTTTATATTTTTGTTAGATCAATACAAGTGTTCCGAAGTCAACGAGACGCACAGGTATCCCGGACTAAATCAAACAACATTACTTGGATCAAAGTGCAGGTACATTATTTTTCACAATTTTGCTTATAATATTTATGCTACTTGATAAAACAAGACAACTATAAATTCTTATTTGTTTTCTATGTAGTGTCCGATACAGCGGAACAGTTCAGACTGCGGATACTTTGTTTTGAGGTTTATGAAAGAAATCCTTCAAATGAATCAATTAGAGATTCCAATCACGGTATGGATTTATAACTTGATTAGATAACTTCTTATAATTTATTACTTTTAACTAAATCATTCATATTATGTTTTTATTCTGTAGTACTTTGACGAATTCCGTGCTGCTTCTTACCCGAAACTTAAGTTGGAAGAAATCAAAGAGGAATTGTGTCAATTTTATATTCATCAGCTATTCATGTAGTAGGATTTGTGTCGATTTGAAGAGAATATTATAGTACTCCAGAATATATGGTTACTAACTTTGTTCATATTGTTGCCAATTAATATTTGAAGTATAATATTGTTGATGTTAGAGATTTAGTTTGATTGACATAATGATGTATATATATAATTTTGGATATTATAATGGTATTATATTAGTATATATATATATAGTCCTATCTATGGTTGAAAATATATCGTCGAAAATATATTACTGGTCGAAAATATTACAGGTTGAAAATATATTACAGGTCGAAAATATTACAGGTTGAAAATATTACAGGTCGAAAATATTACAGGTCGATCTGGGAGGCTGAAATTATAGGCTGCACTTTAAAATATCTCATTTAGCAACGACAGCGCTTTTAAAAAGCGCTCTTAAAGGTCCCCCTACTAAAGCGCTTTGTTACAAAAAGCGCTGCCAAAGATCAAAAAAAAAGAAAAAAAAAAAGCAACCTACCAAAGCGCTTTTGGAAAAGCGCTCTAGTAGGGGGGCTACCAGAGCGCTTTTCCAGAAAAAGCGCTCTTATAGGGGGTCTACCAGAGCGCTTTTTCCAGAAAAAGCGCTCTTATAGGGGGGTCTACCAGAGCGCTTTTAGAAGCGCTTTCGTAGCCTACGCCAGCGCTAGCTTTGGCAGCGCTTTAAAGCGCTGTTAAAGGCCAAAAAAAGCGCTTTTAAAGCCCTTCCGTGTTGTAGTGTCTCCCTCTTTCCTGCAACGACCACACGCGAAGAAACCTTGCAACCATCTTCTTCTCTCCCTCTCGCCAAAAACGCCATTAAACCTTGCAACCATCTCCTTCTCTCCCTCTCGCCAAAAACGCCGTTTACCATTGAAACCATCTCTAATGAAAATCCCTTCAGTAAATTCGAAAACCCCTAATCTGACCTACAGTTGCGATTTTCTTCTTCTGCAAAAAAAAATCTCTTTCATCTGGGTATTAGAGGTATGAATTTACTTTGGCGCTCTCTCTCTCTGCTCATTGTTGTAAGCTTCCACTCTCTCTGCTTATTGTTACTCAGATTCAATTTTATTCACTCTGCTATAATTTCAGTTGTATGACATGATTAGAATTTAGAAACTGTTATGAATTGAGTATTAGAATTTATGTTCTTGGAACTTTGAATCAGTATTAGAATTTAGAAACTGTTATGGATTGAGTTTATTTGATAATTTAGAATTTTAGTTATTGGAAGTTAGAACTGTTATGAATTGATGTTGGATTGAAGGCTAGTGTTGTTGGTAGAATTGGGGATGATGTTCTTGTTTTGAAGGTTTTGGGGAGTCGTGAGGAAGTTAAGGTTAGAGTAGAGGATGTTGCTGAATTGGGTTCTTGTATTACATGGGAAACATAAGGGTGCCTTTGGGAGTCATGGTACAATAGTAATACATATATTAATACAAGGCAATAAAAGTTATAGCAATGTAGATACTATACATAATTTAAGCATGTTAATAATTGCCGGTTTGCAACAGTAGGGAGACATGATAAAAAGTATGAAAAGAAACCATGTATCTATTATGTTTTCTCATGTAATGCAATGAAAATTAACAATTGTTACTACTGCCAAGTATCCTGAATTAAACAATTTGGAATTCCAATTCGCAATGAAACCATGTATCCCGAATTAAAAATTGTCTAATAACAGTGACAGTAATCCCATTTTTAATTAAACAAAGTATCCCGCATTAAAACACCACTACTGCCAAGTATCCCATTCTTTACATTTCTAAATACAGTAGCAATGTAATCTCCTTCCTAAACAATTTGGAATTCTCTAGAAATAGTAGGTCTCACATTGATAATTAGTAGCCTTGTATCATATTATGCATTGAAATTTTTTTCATCATGAAACCATGTATCCCTGCAATTGTTAATAAGTCTCAATTGCAAATGTTTTTGAGACATTATACATGAAACTGTTGTGTAATCGTTTGAATGTGTTGTCCATCAGCTACAATTTTGTTGATAACCTATTGAATTGAATTATGTGCGGTGATATCTGAAAGGGGTATCCGACTCGTGGACGGCATATTGATGGTTGTTTCGTTCAATTTAGAACACTTAATCCTTATACACTGATAATGTATTAAAATTATTCTTTATGCTAATTTATCTATTTTAAAGTAATTGGTTTATTTGATAATTTGGCATGGATGAAAAAAATGTATAAATAAAAGAGAAATACAAATATTTTTATTATGTATGCATGTATGTTAAGTGGTGGCTGTTATTTTACAAGTATGATGCAACTATTTTGATTAGGAAAGTTAGATAGGCTAAAAAATATTTGTATAGTTGTGATTGCAAATTAAAAGGAAAGTTAGTATTTCAAATTTCTTTCAATCGATTTTGTTTTGGTGGTTACTAACTTTGTGAATTTGCTATAGGGGTAACTTGTGTAGAGTGAAAGTTTGATCGTTTCCCGGCCTAGTTCGACGTTTGGCGTTTTCTTGAGTTCGGTAACATCCGAGGTAAATTTATTTCTCAAATTACTGGTATTATGATGAATTTGTCTGAAATTGTGTGATTTTATATGTTGCGTTTTATTGCTCCGGATTCATTTCGTTTATACTTTGCGTTTTGACAGAAACGCATTATACTGACATTATGATGTGTTATAATATGATCACATGCACCTACTTTTTGTAACCACTTGATTTTAATATTTTGTTTAATGGTAAACTACAAACATAAGAGTACCCTCCTTGATAGCTCATTAGTTTTATGTGTTTAGAGAGTTAATATAGGATACAAAATTCCAAGATAATAAGTTGCTCTTCTATTTTTCATGCACTATCAATTTCTTGGCTTATGATTTCTAACAAAAACTATAGTCATGTTATCTACTTTCAAAGAAGAAATGAACGAGGCTCAAGAGCTTTGCTCATTATTCCGACATGTGGAATATTCTTGATGTCAATTTCGTTAATCGTTAAGTGATGAACTTACTAACTTTGTGAATTGAATTCGCTATAGGGGTTACTTGTGAAGAGTGAAAGTTTGATCATTTTTGTTTAGCTTAATTAAGACATGGATAAGACATGGATGAATTCAAACCGATTGTCGAAAGAGTACGAGAAAGGGGTACGGGAATTCGTTAAGTTTGCGGTTGCACACGCTAAAGACCCGATTCGAATGGCGTGTCCTTGCATGGGTTGCTGTTATGGGGGTAAGGTTGACGGGAATCAGTTGGCATCGCATTTACTACGGTTTGGAATTGATAGAAATTATACAGTTTTGAGTTTGCATGGTGAGAAAAGTAACGGGAATGTTGAGTCGAGGTGTAATACGAAGTATGCTTCAAACGCCGATTGCACAGACACATACGATTATGATCGAGTCGAAGAGATTGCAGAAGCGCTTGAAGAAGATCTCGAGGATTGTCCCAAAATGTTCGAGAGGTTGGTAAGCGATGCAAAGAAACCGTTGTATGATGATTGTTCAAAATTCACAAGATTGTCTGCGGTGTTAAAGTTGTACAACTTAAAGGCGGACAATGGATGGTCGGATAAAAGTTTCACAGAGTCATTAGCCCTTATGAAAGATATGCTACCATAGGATAATGTTCTTCCCAATCGAACGTATGAAGCCAAAAAGATGTTGTCCTCTATTGTCATGAGCTATGATAAGATACATGCATGTCCAAACGATTTCGTTTTGTTTCGAAACTAGTATGCAGCATTGAATGAGTGTCCTAAATGCGGTGCCCCTCGATATAAGAAAAAGTTGTCTCCGGCCAAAGTCTTATGGTATTTTCCTATAATTCTGAGATTTAGACGCATGTATCGTAGTGAAACCGATTCAAGACACTTGACTTGGCATGCAGATGAAAGAATTATTGATGGAAAGTTGCGACATCCGGCAGACTCACCACAGTGGATGAAAGTTGATAGTGATTATCCTGAATTTGGAAAAGAAGCAAGAAACCTTCGTTTGTCATTGTCTACTGATGGAATGAACCCGCATGGTATTCAAAGTATCTCGCATAGCACCTGGCCTGTGATTCTTATGATTTATAACCTACCTCCGTGGCTATGTATGAAGCGTAAGTACATGATGTTATCTATGCTAATTTCTGGGCCTAAACAACCAGTGAATGACATAGACGTATACTTGGCACCTTTAATCGAAGATTTAAAGTTTTTATGGGAGAACGGTGTGGAGGTTTACGATGGGTATAGGAAAGAAATTTTCAACTTGAGGGCGATGTTGTTTGGAACAATTAATGATTTTCCAGCATACGGAAATCTATCCGGGTACAGCAATAAAGGTCAAAAAGCGTGTCCTGTTTGTGAAGATGAAACCGATACGACACGATTGGATCTTTGTCAGAAGAATGTCTTTCTCGGCCATCGTAGATTCTTAAATTCTAATCATCACTACTGATCCGCTGTCGCGCGCGGGTAAAAAACGAGTTAATTACAAAACTGTATTAACGACGGTAACGGTAACTCGAGTATCGTCTCTCAAGGATTCCTATTCTTATTAACCAAATGCAAAGTCGAAATTGGGGGGGTTGGTTTGGGTTCGAATTAGAAAAAGTGTTTAAAATAAGTGATTATGAAAATAAGCTGTTTTGAAATAAGTGATTATAAAGCAAACAGATCCACTGACTCGGTTCTTACTTATCATCGATTGCTAATATCACAATTCCCTAAGCGGATTTTCTATCCTATTTGATTACAATATCAATCAACAAGCGTGATTGACACTATGAGAAACATGTTCCTATTGCCGGATTAAGCATACGGCTATGAATAGCGCAAATTAACAATTAAGTAAAGTTAACAGCGATTAAAATTGGGAACACATATCAATCAAATTAAATCAACAATGTTATATGATAATTGAATTAAGCAAACAATAATCTTATAACATAATTGAAAGGAATTGAATCAAATTGTAAATATTGTAACAATCTCAAAGTTTGAAACCTGAGTACAGTGAATCCGTAAGAAGGTGTTTAGTTCTCCATGAATTCGTCAAAAGCTTGGAAAATTTCGTGAATAGTGTATGGTGATTCTCCATTGTACGGCCAAACCTAGGTACTAGGGAGAAACAAGAATTCGGGTCATAACCCAACTGGGTCAAACAAACATAACCCAGACCCAAAACTAATGACCCAGAATTAAAATAAACTAAGGCTGCAACTTAAAACGAAAATCTGGGAAATATAGGCTCCGAATATGACTTCAACTCCAACGCAAAAGTCGTAGCTCTCTTTCTTAGCTTTCCGACGATTATTAGAACGCCTCAATCAGGCTCCCGGAACTCCAGTTATGATCGCTTCCGTGCAGACTGCTAAAGCTAAAAAATAAAGTGCGAAAATTAAATAAAGCTAAAAATAAAATAAAATATAAAAACACATTAAAACATAAAAATAATCAAAACAAACCAAGGAAATGCTTGAGTACAAACATGAAAGGACGTGCATAAAAATGCACTGATCGCTACCGTGGGTGGAGAAAAGCATTCAATGGAAAGGCCGAACAACGTACAGCCCCGCCTTTTTTGACAGGTGATCAAATTTTTGAAAAGGTGAAAGATGTGAGCACTCAGTTTGGCAAGCCTTTTGCACAGTTACTTGTCAAGAGTGGGTGGAAGAAGAAGTCAATTTTTTTTGAACTTCCATATTGGAAGTCGTTGTACGTAAGACATTTCCTCGATGTTATGTGTAATACGGTGAACTGACTTTTATAATCGAAATGTCGCGGTAAGCAAGAGTCGCCACCGACTTTTATTTTATCCAATTTTAGGAAAGGCTAAAAGAACAGGAAAATACCTTTTTTAAAAGATTTTGAGTTCGGGGGGTAAGTTATGCAAAGGGAAGGTGTAAGGCACCCTTTGCATCCATGGTTATCCATGGGCTCTTAATTGCTTAGCTCACTTTGTTTGTTTGATTTGTTTGAAAAGAGCAGTGTGTAAAAAGTAAAAACTTTGTCCAAGGACTTTAGCTTGTAAATAAGCGTAGCCTTGTTTTGAAAGTATTTGAAATTGAGTTGGAAAAGTATTTTTGATTTGAATTTGAAAACAGCGAGCAATTAGTAGCAACTACCCTAAGTTTGAAAATTCGTTCTTTTAGCTTTTCGAGGCGAAAGGATTTATCCATGCCATAAAGGGCAGGAAGTCTTTCAATTGGATGTTAAGGGTCATCGAGGATCGTTCGCCATAAGACTGTCCCATGCCATAAAGAGGGCAGGTAGTCTAAGGGAAGGATATAATAGTCATTAATCTTTTAGGCATCATGCGAGGATACCTTAGCAATGGGGACAATCATCATGTAAGGCAACATCGAGGGACAAAATTGATGATGATAATGAATTTAGGGCAACGTTCGTTTTGCTTTAGGTATCCTCGGAATCGAGGGACTTTGACTATTTAGTACACTTAAAGGCAACAAGGCAACAGGCAACAAAGGTAACCAGAGGGGTTACCCTAAAGGTGTGTGGGTGCAACAATCACGTGGTTAACTTCGATTACATTTATCTTGTAGTTAGGTGAGCTAACGTTTGATTAATTAATCTTGTCACTCCCTAAATTACTAACCACGCAGTAATATAATATCACAATTTAAGTGCCTTCAAGGCCAATCAATACAACCAGGGAATAGTTACATAATAATATGGGGAAGGGAACAATGAAACCAGCGGATCCCTTAATAGGGTTTGACATAAGTAATAATGAACAAAGAAAAATATCGAGGTTAGGGTTTAGGGTTACCAATGTAGCTTCGATTGATGAAGGTTGATGGGCAGAGGTTTGCCTTGAGCATGAAGCATTGACCCTGACCATTAAAGAGTTGACAAAAGAAAAAGAAAGCAGTGAGTGTAAGCGAAATTCATTATATTTGAAGGCAACATTAATTTGAGGTAAAAGGCCAAAATAAAATTAAAATGATATTTTTAAAGAAGAAAAGGAAATAGAAACTTAGCTTTTGATTTAGCGGCGCGTGGCTGGAGAAATAGATAAAAATAGAGGTAATCCTGAAAAAAGAGAAGAGGTTTTTAGTGCATGAATGATCTACAAACCCTAAAAAAGGTTTACAAAGTTTATTTAAGAAAACTTATTATGACCCACAAGGTTTATAAGGCTTAAAAAATTCCGTTAATGGACAACACCTACCAATGACAATGATTAGTTATCATGTTAAAAGAATTTAAGGCATAAAATCTTTAATTAGCCAAAACTTAAGTTATTACCCTAAAATGATTATATAAAAAAATGATTATTCTTAATGTAATAAGAAAAAATTGGGTTTTTGATAAAAATGAATAAGTGGAAAATTATTATAAAGAAAACTTAATAAATAAATAAAAATAAGTAAGTGAAAAAAGGAATTATAAAAAATAAGATAAATAAATAAAAGTATTTGTCTAATTAAAACTAAAAGATTAAAGAAAAACTTAGCTTTAATTAGGTGTGGACAGCCTGAGAGGGAGTACCATGGGGAAGCGTTTGTGACCCTTCAGATTAGACTGGCCAAGAGATCTCACGGTTGGAACTAGAGGCTGTACGGCGTGCACACGTAGGCGTGCGGTACTGGATCTGCAAGCCAAGCATCATGCCCTTTGTAAAAAAATTGGCACACGCTGGGCTCGAACCCTTGCATTTGAAGTGAATAGCGCCTGTCTTTTACCAAGTGAACTGCAATGCTTAGTCATTAGTCTAATGAAAATAAAACAAGATATAATAAGACATGATCCAGATGGAAATTCAAAGTAAAAGTCAGACGTGGGCCCCAGTGTTTCGTACGCAGACCAATAAGAAAGAGAGAGAAGGCCTTTGAATCTTTGACTGTCCAACAAGGTGGAGACACGCATGCAGAGATATAATGGATGGTTGACCGGCGAGTGAAAAGCTCACACGCGTACGAATTGAAAGCCCCAGGAACTGTTCATCATCTTCAACAATTTACCTGCGGATTTGGGTAGGGATTTTCCTGCAGAGTTACCTGCGGAAAATCCTTCAAATTTCCTGCAACTTTAAAACTCAAGCAATAGGCATCAATCAAAAACAAAAAGGACCCAGATTGTATATTTAGACCCAGGCGGTTCTAATGGCGTAGGTATTTTGATCAAACAAGACGCGCATATAGGAAAACGAAAGTGAAGCTTTCCTATGCCCTAACAATGGCATCCTATTATCCACATGTCACAACTTGCTAACAACGATTCAAATGTATCATAAACATCATCATAATCATAAATATGCAGTCAAAAAGTGTTAAAAACGCATAAATTAATATAATCGAATTTGGAGAATTTGAATTGAACCGTGGTCTTGATGGTGATGATCCGAGAGGCTGCAACGTGGAGGGACTGTTAGGGGAGTTTCAGAATGATCCAAGGGGCGTGTTTTGATCGCTAGAAGCCTTCCAATTGTCCTGTAAGCATCAGACCGATTCTCCTCTTTTTTGTTTTTTGTTTGAAGTCTTTAACGTGTTTTCTAGGGCCGGAATCCTTGTCCCCCTCTGCTGCACATGTTGTGTGAATATATATGAGCAAATTAGGGCCACCAAAAAGGCTTGGGCTTTAGGTCTTTGGAGAGAAAGAAACTTGATTGAAAAATCTATATTTTTTCCTAAATTTGGGACAAAACCTCTCCATAGCCTTGTGAACGAAAATTTGGACCTTTGAGGTATTATTTGGGCCTTTCATATAGTTAGGATAAAAACACATAATTTATTTCATTTATTTTGTGATTTTATTTAATTTATTTTGCATTTTAATGAATAAAAATTCAAACAAATCAAATAAATGGCACAAAACATATGAGAATAATTTTATGGTCCCTTATTGGACTCATGATCATGTATAGACACTCATATTTAAGCCCATTAGTCAAGAAACTCAAAATTGTCCAATTAGGGTTTCATATTCTTCTTGAATTTCGCCCAACTTGTGCAAGCCATAACTCCTTCACTTTTCATTGTATGGAAGTGTTCTCGAGCTTTTTAGAAAACTTACGGTGTCCTCTAAATGATGCTTTTGATTTCATCTCAATTGAGTTTACCATGTTCATGTTATGAGCTTTGAAAAAAAATGGCTTTTTGCGATCCTTTAGAGGGACCTGTAATGTTTTGGCTCATATCTCCCAAATGGTGCATTTCTTGCCTTGGCATGTGAGAGACAATGAAGTCCACTTGAGGTATCAGAAGTTGATTTTACTTTGAGAGAGTCAAAACCCTAGTTTAGAGGCTATTGTTTAGGAGAGATGTCTTTGAGTTTTGATCTTGACTTGAGTTTGAATAAGAGGGAGGAGATGGGCAAATTTTGGGGTATGACAGCTGCCCCTGTTCAATTTTCTTATACATGAAGATGTAGATGGGCATGTGTGCCTGTCGGAATCTGAAGGTAGAAGAGGATTGAACACTAGAATACCAAGAAATTTGCCCTAGTTGAAGTAGGGACTTTTGTCGGAGATGGGCTTTAAAGATGCCATCCGGTAGTTGAAGTTTGAGAAATGTCGTTTGCGCGTTGATCGTGTCATTACCGTTCGTAGTAAATGAATTAGATCTTTTGGAGAGATAATCGTGTCTACATCGTTCGTGATGATGGAATTAGATCTCTTGTCGTGTCAGCACCGTTCGTAGTAACTGAATTAGACTTTAGAAACAGTTGATCGTGTCCACACCGTTCGTGATGATGGAATTAGATCTCTTTAAAGGTCGATCGTGTCAGCACCGTTCGTAGTAACCGAATTAGATCTTAGAGAGACAATCGTGTCTACATCGTTCGTGATGATAGAATTAGATTCTCTTGTCGTGTCAGTACCGTTCGTAGTAACTGAATTAGACTGGGAAGCAGTTGATCGTGTCTACACCGTTCGTGATGATAGAATTAGATCTCTGGGAGTTGACCGTGTCAGTACTGTTCGTAGTAACTGAATTAGATCTTTGAAAATAATCGTGTCATTACCGTTCGTGATAAATGAATTAGATCTTTGAGCGTTGATCGTGTCAGTACTGTTCGTAGTAACTGAATTAGATCTTTGAAAGTGACCGTGTCATTACCGTTCGTGGTAAATGAATTAGATCTTTGAGCGTTGACCGTGTCAGTACCGTTCGTAGTAACTGAATTAGATCTTTGAAAATGACCGTGTCATTACCGTTCGTGGTAAATGAATTAGATCTTCGAGCGTTGACCGTGTCAGTACCATTTGTAGTAACTGAATTAGATCTTGGAAAGTTGGAGATTTTGTTCATTTGTCTGTACCTGTATTCTGAAAAAGGGTAAGGTTAATCTCTATGCAATGCCATGATGCATGGGTTATATAATGAGTCCCTCAAAATAAATGAGAAACTTTGTATGTTACGTATGCATGCAGTGAATGAATATGTTTATGACATAAGATGTGTGAATATGATTTATGTTGTCTTGATTTGAGAAGATAAATCTCTATGTCCTTGTAATTTTGATGTCTGATCTTGTTTTGAAGATGCTCAGCTGGGGGTTTATAATTTCTGCTTGGGGATGATCAGTAACTTGATGTTCCCTGATTGGGGATTAGAGATATTAATAAACCATGTTGGAGAAGGGCAAAGTGTTGGAGAACCGGTAGTGTTGAAGATGTAAACTCTGTTGGGGAGCCACGTCCTTGTCGGGACGAGAGTATTTGAAGGTATCTTCTTAATGATTACTCTGTGGGGATATGATCCTGTTAAACCGGCTTGGTGGGGAGACATGGGTGTCTTGAAAGTTGCTCCCAGTACTATAGTAACTACCATTCCTGAATTTTCATTGATTAAGACACACCACTGAACATTGATCAAGATGTCAAACTGGACTTGCATAGATTTGCCCCTGCTAGTAAGGACTTTGGAAAGATTCGCCTCGCGAGGACTTTATGAGATTTGCACTATGGGCGTCATGCCCCTAGTAATCATGGGCCAAGGACAATGTCCCATGTTGATTGGGAAGTAGCTTCAGATATACTTGGATGCATGCCCCTGATTGTTTTGGCATCCTTGAGAGATTCTCGGAATCTTGATTTGATTGCCCCAGATTGATTGAGAAATAGTTTGAAACCCACTTGGGATGCATGCCTTTGACTGTTTGGCATTTGAGAGATTCTTGGAATCTTGACTGGATTTCCCCAGATTGACTGAACTATTACTCAACGGAGTATCCAACTGCTTTTGTGCCCCTGAGGGTGATCAGAACTTGAGATATTCTCGCTCGAACTCAACGGAGTTCTGAAGACAACTTGTCCCTTGAAAGGATTAAACTTTTCATCTGCAGCTCATGATGGAAGCTTTCCTGGTGTCAAGTACTTGTTCATATGCAAAGAATGTTTAGAATGAGAAATATAATTCTAATGCAAAGTTCATACTTGTCTTGAAGTTTTAAAGAGGAGAATTTTTTTTGAAAGGATGTCAAAACATCGGTTTTTTTTAAAGGTGGTGTGATACCAACTCAAACGTTTTAGCAAAAACTCCTAGGAGTCGGTTTACCGTATTCTCGTTACAGCATGCTTTCGAATTAACCCTGCTTCAATTAGGACTTTTGAGGGTTGTAGCGTGGCCAGGTTCACGGTTTTAGAAAAAAAAGATTTTTAGGCTCAAAATTTTATTGGTGCCCACCCCCTTCGTGATGTTCTCCAACCTAAGATCAGTTAATTTGATGCGAGCATTCGTCCTTCAAGAGGAGCTTAAGACGATTGAGGAATCAGTGAGGTGTTTGGACATGGCGGTCACTTTACCTTTCGTATTTTATGTTTGATCACACGACTTGTTCTTTGAATTTATAGTCACACGACTTTGCCCATTTTGTTGAGGATTTTTCTTTTCTTTTTTTTTTTTTTACATTTCCCTAACTTTTGCCTGGACAAACTCTTTTGAATTTTGGGTTTGAAGTCCAGCGGGATGCCCTAACTTTTGCCTGAGTCATATGTTTTCAATTTATTGACTTAGCGGGCTTTCTTTTCTCTTTTTTTTATTCGTTCTTTTTTTTTTGAACAAGTCGTATGATCCTGACACGTCTTCAATTTGTTGGAAAGATTGTAACTGCCTCATTTCTTGGTCGACGAGGGATAGTCGTTGTTGCATTGTCATATTTTGACCTCCTGTTGCGAGAGATGACCATTGCGGTCTCGACTTTTCCTCAACCTTTTTGAAAGATAACCATTATTGTATCCTTAGATTCGTGTTCCTGATGAATTTTGAATGCTCAATCAAATTAACTGAATACTACCCTGCCCCTGGGTTAAATGTGAGGGTTTTTCGTATAGAAAATAAACTTCTACTTCAAGGCTCAAACGGGTTGACAAGGGATTAACTTCCTTATATCTCCAGTGTTTGGGAATTTGAAACAATGCCTGTACATCATCAACAGGGTTTTACTCGAAAGCATACCGTTTGAGATTATAGGTATTATAGGCTCGTCATTCTCCCTTCAGAGTCATCATGCTTTATCACTGAGATTTTGGTATCACAAGCAAATAAAAACATATTAGAGCGAGAGCGAATGGATTTTTTCAAGGCAAACATATCCGATGCATTGTTATTATAGTTCAGAAACAAACAAGTATTGCATATAGACAGTATTGAAAAAGAACAAGAAAGACTACGCATAAACATGCATGATGATGTAGAGATTGTCAAAGTTGAGGAGATTTTCTCCGTATGGACTTTTTGCTTCAGAAGATCCATTGAGTCGAAGGAGAACTTCAAATTTGGCTTCCAGGTACAAATGATGATAACCTTTGTGTCGATCAGGCTTTGAACCTTGTCTCGGAGTGGCTGACGATCATCAATCGAAAGGTCAAGTGCCATGAGTTGTATGTTTCCAGCTTTAGGGATTTGCGGAAGAAGATGAGAAACTTTGTTCTCTAGGGACCTGTTATGCAATGATATGCATGTAAATGCTTCAATGATATGCATGTAAATGCTTATGCAATGTTTTCAAGAATCTTTATTTATTCTGCAACATTGAAATGTAGTTGCAGCTTTGTTGAAGATCTTCAACTTCCATCTTTGGACGTCCTTCTTTAAGAATCAAGCTCACCATATCCAGTGGGTCATAGCCTCTGATTCGGGATACCTCTGAATTTGAAGGTACATGGCTAGAGGAAAATAAATCCTCTTGCCCCTTGATAGGTATGGTGCCTATAAACTGAAGACATATGGCTAGAGGAAAATAAATCCTCTTGCCCCTTGTTAGGAATCTGGCTCTTGAGGATGGCACCTGGAATTGCGCGCCCTAAATACTTGAGATCCTTGAAAAAGGTTAGTTAGGTGATGAGGACGAGTAAGTCCTACAAATCCAGCAAGAAAACCAAACAGTTAGGGTATAAACAAATCCTGCGAGGAAACCAAAATGGTTAGGGTATAAACAAATCCTGCAAGGAAACCACACAGTTAGATAATGAACACAAACAAGTCACACAAGTAGCCTTAGGTTTAAAGGCTTGTATGAAGTCCATAGGTAAGTACCCTCCCCACTGAAGTTTAGTTGGCTCATCCTGTCCTAAATAAAGATCGGGTTCTAAGGAGCTCATATCATTGACCTTTCTCGAAGGCGCTTATCTCAGTTCGGCGATCGAATCACCAACCGAGAAGGTCCCGAAAGTCCAGTCCATATGAGTGTAGCTTCGAGTATCAACCAACTTCAGTCGGAACCAAAGCCAGCCATCTCGCTACTTTCTAAAAGGCCAAAGTTTAGTTCAACTAAGGTTCTATGGGCGAATTAGTGCTTAATGACACCACGCGGTAGCCAAGCATTTCCTCAGGTCGGATCCCAAGGAACACCAGGACAAACCAATGTGTCACACTAACGATGGCCATCAGATCAACCACATCAGTATACGCTGTGCAGTCTCCTTGATCTCATGCCATTTACCTAAGGTACTCAGATCCGGGTTAGGATCTTTCACACAGAACAATCCCAAACAACCTTTAAGAATAAAGCATACAAACAAACAATTGAAAACATTTATAATGAACTAAGCCCTAAGGTAAACCCCTCTTAAAGAATCCCCAGCAGAGTCGCCAGTTCTGTAATACGGTGAACTGACTTTTATAATCGAAATGTCGCGGTAAGCAAGAGTCGCCACCGACTTTTATTTTATCCAATTTTAGGAAAGGCTAAAAGAACAGGAAAATACCTTTTTTAAAAGATTTTGAGTTCGGGGGGTAAGTTATGCAAAGGGAAGGTGTAAGGCACCCTTTGCATCCATGGTTATCCATGGGCTCTTAATTGCTTAGCTCACTTTGTTTGTTTGATTTGTTTGAAAAGAGCAGTGTGTAAAAAGTAAAAACTTTGTCCAAGGACTTTAGCTTGTAAATAAGCGTAGCCTTGTTTTGAAAGTATTTGAAATTGAGTTGGAAAAGTATTTTTGATTTGAATTTGAAAACAGCGAGCAATTAGTAGCAACTACCCTAAGTTTGAAAATTCGTTCTTTTAGCTTTTCGAGGCGAAAGGATTTATCCATGCCATAAAGGGCAGGAAGTCTTTCAATTGGATGTTAAGGGTCATCGAGGATCGTTCGCCATAAGACTGTCCCATGCCATAAAGAGGGCAGGTAGTCTAAGGGAAGGATATAATAGTCATTAATCTTTTAGGCATCATGCGAGGATACCTTAGCAATGGGGACAATCATCATGTAAGGCAACATCGAGGGACAAAATTGATGATGATAATGAATTTAGGGCAACGTTCGTTTTGCTTTAGGTATCCTCGGAATCGAGGGACTTTGACTATTTAGTACACTTAAAGGCAACAAGGCAACAGGCAACAAAGGTAACCAGAGGGGTTACCCTAAAGGTGTGTGGGTGCAACAATCACGTGGTTAACTTCGATTACATTTATCTTGTAGTTAGGTGAGCTAACGTTTGATTAATTAATCTTGTCACTCCCTAAATTACTAACCACGCAGTAATATAATATCACAATTTAAGTGCCTTCAAGGCCAATCAATACAACCAGGGAATAGTTACATAATAATATGGGGAAGGGAACAATGAAACCAGCGGATCCCTTAATAGGGTTTGACATAAGTAATAATGAACAAAGAAAAATATCGAGGTTAGGGTTTAGGGTTACCAATGTAGCTTCGATTGATGAAGGTTGATGGGCAGAGGTTTGCCTTGAGCATGAAGCATTGACCCTGACCATTAAAGAGTTGACAAAAGAAAAAGAAAGCAGTGAGTGTAAGCGAAATTCATTATATTTGAAGGCAACATTAATTTGAGGTAAAAGGCCAAAATAAAATTAAAATGATATTTTTAAAGAAGAAAAGGAAATAGAAACTTAGCTTTTGATTTAGCGGCGCGTGGCTGGAGAAATAGATAAAAATAGAGGTAATCCTGAAAAAAGAGAAGAGGTTTTTAGTGCATGAATGATCTACAAACCCTAAAAAAGGTTTACAAAGTTTATTTAAGAAAACTTATTATGACCCACAAGGTTTATAAGGCTTAAAAAATTCCGTTAATGGACAACACCTACCAATGACAATGATTAGTTATCATGTTAAAAGAATTTAAGGCATAAAATCTTTAATTAGCCAAAACTTAAATTATTACCCTAAAATGATTATATAAAAAAATGATTATTCTTAATGTAATAAGAAAAAATTGGGTTTTTGATAAAAATGAATAAGTGGAAAATTATTATAAAGAAAACTTAATAAATAAATAAAAATAAGTAAGTGAAAAAAGGAATTATAAAAAATAAGATAAATAAATAAAAGTATTTGTCTAATTAAAACTAAAAGATTAAAGAAAAACTTAGCTTTAATTAGGTGTGGACAGCCTGAGAGGGAGTACCATGGGGAAGCGTTTGTGACCCTTCAGATTAGACTGGCCAAGAGATCTCACGGTTGGAACTAGAGGCTGTACGGCGTGCACACGTAGGCGTGCGGTACTGGATCTGCAAGCCAAGCATCATGCCCTTTGTAAAAAAATTGGCACACGCTGGGCTCGAACCCTTGCATTTGAAGTGAATAGCGCCTGTCTTTTACCAAGTGAACTGCAATGCTTAGTCATTAGTCTAATGAAAATAAAACAAGATATAATAAGACATGATCCAGATGGAAATTCAAAGTAAAAGTCAGACGTGGGCCCCAGTGTTTCGTACGCAGACCAATAAGAAAGAGAGAGAAGGCCTTTGAATCTTTGACTGTCCAACAAGGTGGAGACACGCATGCAGAGATATAATGGATGGTTGACCGGCGAGTGAAAAGCTCACACGCGTACGAATTGAAAGCCCCAGGAACTGTTCATCATCTTCAACAATTTACCTGCGGATTTGGGTAGGGATTTTCCTGCAGAGTTACCTGCGGAAAATCCTTCAAATTTCCTGCAACTTTAAAACTCAAGCAATAGGCATCAATCAAAAACAAAAAGGACCCAGATTGTATATTTAGACCCAGGCGGTTCTAATGGCGTAGGTATTTTGATCAAACAAGACGCGCATATAGGAAAACGAAAGTGAAGCTTTCCTATGCCCTAACAATGGCATCCTATTATCCACATGTCACAACTTGCTAACAACGATTCAAATGTATCATAAACATCATCATAATCATAAATATGCAGTCAAAAAGTGTTAAAAACGCATAAATTAATATAATCGAATTTGGAGAATTTGAATTGAACCGTGGTCTTGATGGTGATGATCCGAGAGGCTGCAACGTGGAGGGACTGTTAGGGGAGTTTCAGAATGATCCAAGGGGCGTGTTTTGATCGCTAGAAGCCTTCCAATTGTCCTGTAAGCATCAGACCGATTCTCCTCTTTTTTGTTTTTTGTTTGAAGTCTTTAACGTGTTTTCTAGGGCCGGAATCCTTGTCCCCCTCTGCTGCACATGTTGTGTGAATATATATGAGCAAATTAGGGCCACCAAAAAGGCTTGGGCTTTAGGTCTTTGGAGAGAAAGAAACTTGATTGAAAAATCTATATTTTTTCCTAAATTTGGGACAAAACCTCTCCATAGCCTTGTGAACGAAAATTTGGACCTTTGAGGTATTATTTGGGCCTTTCATATAGTTAGGATAAAAACACATAATTTATTTCATTTATTTTGTGATTTTATTTAATTTATTTTGCATTTTAATGAATAAAAATTCAAACAAATCAAATAAATGGCACAAAACATATGAGAATAATTTTATGGTCCCTTATTGGACTCATGATCATGTATAGACACTCATATTTAAGCCCATTAGTCAAGAAACTCAAAATTGTCCAATTAGGGTTTCATATTCTTCTTGAATTTCGCCCAACTTGTGCAAGCCATAACTCCTTCACTTTTCATTGTATGGAAGTGTTCTCGAGCTTTTTAGAAAACTTACGGTGTCCTCTAAATGATGCTTTTGATTTCATCTCAATTGAGTTTACCATGTTCATGTTATGAGCTTTGAAAAAAAATGGCTTTTTGCGATCCTTTAGAGGGACCTGTAATGTTTTGGCTCATATCTCCCAAATGGTGCATTTCTTGCCTTGGCATGTGAGAGACAATGAAGTCCACTTGAGGTATCAGAAGTTGATTTTACTTTGAGAGAGTCAAAACCCTAGTTTAGAGGCTATTGTTTAGGAGAGATGTCTTTGAGTTTTGATCTTGACTTGAGTTTGAATAAGAGGGAGGAGATGGGCAAATTTTGGGGTATGACATTATGCATATTGAAAAAAATGTATTTGACAGCGTTATAGGTACGTTACTCAATATACAAGGAAAGTCTAAGGATGGCCTTAACATAAGGAAGGACATGGTAAACATGGGAATGAGAAATGAATTGGGACCCGTGACGAATGGAAGACGAACATATCTGCCACCTGCTGTTTACACTCTATCTAGAAAGGAGAAGAAAACATTGTGTAAGTTCCTCAGTGAAGTTAAAGTTCCAGAAGGCTACTCGTCAGATATTAGAAGACTTGTGTCCATGAAAGACCTCAAGTTAAAGAGTTTGAAGACGCATGATTGTCATGTTATAATGGAACATTTTTTACCAATAGGTATACGTTCTATTCTGCCAGAAAAAGTAAGAAGCGCAATAACTAAACTGTGTTTTTTCTTCAGGTCAATTTGCAGTAAGGTGATCGATCCCGCGATCTTACCAACATTGCAAAAAGAGATAGTTGTTACTTTATGTGATCGTGAAATGTATTTTCCTCCCTCGTTTTTTGACATAATGGTTCATCTAGTCGTTCATCTTGTGAAAGAGACACAATTGTGCGGACCAGCTTATATGAGATGGATGTACCCTGCTGAACGTTATATGAAAATATTAAAAGGGTACGTGAAAAACAGAAGTCGACCGGAGGGTTGTATTGCCGAACGATACATTGTTGAAGAAGCGGTTGAGTTTTGTACTGATTTTCTGTCAAATGTTCAATCAATTGGACTCCCTAAATCTCATATTGTTGAAAAAAAGAAGGAAAAAGGCTAATTGGAAATAAAGTTGTGACAGTATCAATGGTCGAGCGGGATCAAGCGCATTTGTATGTTATGCACAATGAGATTGAGGTTGAGCCGTATGTTGAAATGCACAAGGTTGTTCTCCGAGATTTAAATCCGAATAGAAATGAGAATTGGATAGTACGAGAGCACAATCGAAGTTTCATACCGTGGTTTAGGGAACATATTTATTCAAAGTATCGTTCAGATCCTGCTTCAGTAACAGAAAGGTTGAGATGTTTAGCATATGGTCCAAGTATAATTGTGTTTTCTTCTAGCGCATACGCAATAAATGGATACACATTTTATACCAAAGAACAGGATGATAAAAGTACTATGCAAAATAGTGGTGTTACCTTGGTAGCTGAAGCAATGCACATATCAAGTGTGAATGACTTAAATCCGAAATTTGCAAATTTGTCATATTTTGGGGTTATCGAGCGCATTTTGGTGTTTGATTACGCGAAGTTTCAGATTCCTGTATTTGGTTGCAAGTGGATTGAAAATAATAATGGCATACGAATGGATAAGTCAGGATTTTTGCAAGTGGATCTCCATAGGGTGGGGTACAAAGATGAGCCTTTCATTCTAGCCTCTCAAGCTAAACAAGTGTTCTATGTCAATGATCCGACAAGTACGAAATGGTCTATAGTGCTTTTATCTAACAAAATAGTTGATGAAAACATTGGAGATCAAGGTGATATTGATGTTGGCATTGAATCTTGTACAAGAAACGATCAAAATGAGAATGAATCTTGTACTAGAAATGATCATAATGAGGGTATTTGGATCAATCCAACCGTCCGCGTTGTTAAGAGACGCGTAGAACACAATCCTACCAAGAAAAGAAAGAGACGTTAGTGAAAAAGGTAATAGTATATATATTCCGACTAATGTGCTTTATTCAATTTGTACCGATTGTTATATATTCATTTTGTATAGTTTTTTTCAATTTGTATTCCGATTGTTACAATACTTGTTCAATTTTGGTGCATATTTTCGTTTTGTACATAACTTTTGAACCATGTATCCGTTTGTCGACTTCTTTACATGTAACTATACTATTTTGACGATTCCGGAGCTGCTCATGCACTTATCTTTACATTTCGGGACTGTTTTTTTTATCGGTTTTGCTTCTGCCCGTAATCAAAAGTCGGGCTTAGGGTCTGAATTTCGGAAAACCGACTTCATTTTTGAGTCCGTGAGGACGTTTTATCATAGCCATGTAAATTTCGTTCAATTCCGAAAACTTTCTTTTTTTGACGCTTATTTTAATTTCACCGACTTCGATTCCGATTTACTTGTACATGCATGGTTTGACTTCCATTTGACTTGTATAGATTGTTAGCTTATTAATAGTGTACTAATGTGCTTTAGTTTGTTTGATATAGGTTCAATGGCTAGTAATCAAGAAAACTCACAAGATAGAGATGCTCCGGATACAAATCCTCCACCTGATACATCATCAAAAGAAGTTGCACGAGGCATCACCATTATGAAGGGAATCATTCGACATAGAGACCAAGGATTAATATATAATTTGGAATGGAATTCTGATAACCAACCAATTGATACTAATTCTGCAAAGTTGACAAGCTATATTGGTACACTTGTCGTATGCATATTCCAGTCTCCGTAGCTAAATGGAATCTGAAAAGCAAAGAGTTGGACGAGAAAAAAGACGTGATTTGGGACGAGCTTAAGGTATCATATATAGTTGTTGTTATTATCTTGACAATAATTTGTTTAAATTACTTATACTAACACACTCTATGCGTATGTTTTTTCGCAGAGGTCTTTTAACATAACAGATGAGCGTAAACGCTACATACTTGGTTTGGCCGGAAAAAGATATAGAGGGTGGAAAGCTTTTTTAACAAACACTTATCTTAAGGATAAAGATGGAAACTTTCTTGAAGAGGCACCGGGACGGCCAAAAAATATGAGCTATTCATTGATGAAGAAGATTGGGCTAAGTTTTTAGAGCAAAGAGGTGAAGCTTTTAGGAAAAGGAGTGCCACAAATAGTGCGAGAGCATCAAAACCCGCGTATCCATACAAAAAAGGGCATTTGAGATATGCACGCTTAGAGGAAAAAATTGTAAGTAAATAGAAATGCATTTTAATTAATTGTCTAAATGTGTTTTATTTGACGATTTTATCATTTGTGTCAATGCATAGTTAGAGGAGACGAAAAGTGAGGAAACCTCACTTCCGGTACATGTGTTGTGGAAGGAAGCTCGTGTGGGCAAGAATCGAGTTGTTGATCCCGATGTTCAAAAAGTTTATGATGAATGTGTAAGTATAACACTGTGTCTTTAATTAAATCAAATGTTTTTTAATATATAATTGATTTTTTATCTCCACTAATAATTATTGAAATGTAAATGAATTACAAAAGACCATGTCGCAATCGGTATCCACCGGTGAGGACCAGGATGATAGGAGCGTACTTAGTAGAGCACTAGATGTTCCTGAGTATCCCGGTCGGGTGAGGGGTAAAGGTCATGGTGTGACTCCAACCTCTTTTTACAAGCATTCTAGGAGAAGAAATCCTACCAATGAAGAAGTGTTGCAAAAATTGCAGGAATTACAAGCACAAGTCTCTGAATTGCAAAGAGATAAAGAGATGTATATGAGAGAAAAGTGCAATACTTCATCGGTGAAAGAAACTAGTGATAAAGCTAGTATCAACTGTCAAAGAAAATTTCCATAGGTAATTATAAATTTTTCTTCCTTACAATTGTTCTATTTTATTAACGATAATGACTCTATATTTACTATTGGTTTAGGGCATTTCATCTTGCCAACTATACTTATCGTCACCGAATTATCGCCTAGTTGGCAAGGGAAAAGTGCACAACACTTTGGGAGATTTACTTCACCATAGACCGCTCCCGGATGGACACCTGAAAGTATCAGTTGATGTTGTATTAGATCATGATGCGGTGCTACCGGTACCTGACATGGTCTCAGAGACAACATTGTTGCGAGATGCAATAGGGTCATTTGTTGCATGGCCCTCAGAGCTCATTATCATTGGTGATGAGGTATATTGAAAACCATTATGAATCATTTAGTTTTCGAATGTCAATTCTGAACCGTTACGTTAATTATTTTTTACATTTTAATTTTAGACTGCTCCTACAAAACCCGCAATTAAGGGTAAAGGGATTTTACAGGAGGAGGAGTCTGTTACATCGCTAAAAGAGGTACATTTAAAGTGTTAATATATAATCTGAATCTAAAACTGCATGATTTTATATTTTACCTAACTTATATGATTTTTAGGCATCTGCTCGGGGGTCACAACAAGTGACGCAGCAAGTTCGTAGCGTACCACCCAAGGGTCCTCCGAAGCCAGTAGCAAAAAAAGGTGGAGCTTTTGTGCCTCAATACCGGACGACGCTCAGAACACTTGTTGATATGTCCGATTTGAAGGATGGTGCTTTCCGTGAAATCAATATGGATGAAGGTATCTTTGGTATTGAATTCCTGTCAAATATTGCACTAGATGACTTGCAAGAGATTTTTACGCATGAACAACTAGGCGTCGGTAATATTCACTCATACATCCGATAATATTCACTCATCCGATATATTATTTAATTAGTCAAACAATTTATTTACACATTTCAATGAAAATAATCTAATGTTTATTATGTTTTTATTTAAGGTTGTTGTATGACAAAGTGTTGCGCGGGACTGCATTGTCAAACAGATTCCGTTTCGTGTCTTCCGCCCACTGCAGCGGAATGACAATTGCTACGGAACCAGAATCAGTTAGACAGCGCTTAGTCGATAGATTCCTGTCCACTAGCAATACAGAAAGTCTGATTCTTTGGGCGTATAATACCCGACCAGTAGGGTTAGTTTCTCATTCTTGGTTCATCTAATCTTTGTTTCTTTTGCGTAGCAAAATTTTCATATAAACTATTGTTTTAATTTGTAGAGCACACTGGTTGTTGCTTGCTATCAACCCTATAAGAGAAGTGGTATATTTTCTGAATTCGGTAGATGGTGAGTGGACCAATTATCCGGCTATGAAGTCAATGATTGATACGTAAGTGGGATCGTTCTAAATATTCGTGCATATTTATATATTTAATTATTTGTGAGATTGATCTAAATATATGCTTTTATATTTTTGTTAGATCAATACAAGTGTTCCGAAGTCAAAGAGACGCACAGGTATCCCGGACTAAATCAAACAACATTACTTGGATCAAAGTGGAGGTACATTAATTTTCACAATTTTACTTATAATATTTATGATACTTGATAAAACAAGACAACTATAAAATCTTATTTGTTTTTCTATGTAGTGTCCGATACAGCGAAACAGTTCAGATTGCGGATACTATGTTTTGAGGTTTATGAAAGAAATCATTCAAACGAATCAATTAGAGATTCCAATCACGGTATGGATTTATAACTTAAGATAATTTCTTATAATTTATTACATTTAACTAAATCATTCATATTATGTTTTTGTTATGTAGTACTTTGATGACTTCTATGTTGCTTCTTACACGAGACTTAAGTTGGAAGAAATCAAAGAGGAATTGTGTCAATTTTATATTCAGCAACTATTCATATAGGTATAAATACATTATTGTGTGAACAGTTTTATGAATACATTATTTTGATAATGACTTTGTGTTTGAGTTTCTTTGGTGGATGTTGGTTCATTTTGCTTAATATTAGTTGACGATGATGACGTTGTTATATGAATCATGTTTGTTTTTGTTGTTGTTAAGTAGTGCTGATAGTTTGATTTGAAATTGGATTGATGACAAATACATTGGTGGATTGATGACACATTACATTGGTGGATTGATTTGAAACTGATAGTTTGTTTCATGTTTGTTTTTGTTGTTGTTGAGCCTTTAATTGACCGTGTTGTTCTGTTCATACTTTGCAGGACCAGGCCGGGAAACGATCAAACTTTTGAAGTATAATATTATAGTCTAGGTGGTTACTAACTTTGTTCATACTGTTGCCAATATTTGAAGTATAATATTGTTGATGTTACTGATTTAGTTTGTTTGACATGAGTTAGTTACATGTGAATTGAACTATAATGATGTATATATATAATTTTGGATATTATAATGGTATTATATTAGTATATATATATATATATATATATATATATATATATATATATATATACATATATATAGTCCTACCTATGGTTGAAAATATATCACAGGTCGAAAATATATTACAGGTCGAAAATATTACAGGTTGAAAATATATTACAGGTCGAAAATATTACAGGTTGAAAATAAATATAAATTACAGGTCGAACTGGGAGGCTTAAATTACAGGTTGCACTTTAAAATACCTCATTTAGCAACGACAACGCTTTTAAAAAACGCTCTTAAAGGGCCACCTACTAAAGCGCTTTATTACTAAAAGCGCTGCCTAAGATTAAAAAAAGCATAAAAAATTTAAAAAAAACGCAAGCTACGAAAGCGCTTTTGGAAAAGCGCTGCTATAGGGGTGGCTACGAGAGCGCTTTCTGGATAAAAGCGCTCTTATAGGGGGGCTACCAGAGCGCTTTTCTGGTAAAAGCGCTGCTATAGGGGGATACGAGAGCGCTTTTCTGGAGAAAGCGCTGCTATAGGGGGGCTACGAGAGCGCTTTTGGAGTTTCAAAAGCACTGTCGTTACCTACGGCAGCGCTGACTTTGGCAGCGCTTTAAAGTGCTCTTAAAGCCCAAAATAAGCGCTTTTAAAGCCCTTTTCCGTAGTAGTGCAAGACATGAGCAACTTCATTAGTTTGTCTCCTAATGAACTTAACATGAGAGTTCCTAAAAAAGGATGCTAATAACCGTTTACATTCGAGAGTAATAGCACCACAATTCGTATTGTTAGGAAGAGACCTATTCACATTATCCACAACGCTTTTAGCATCCAACTCAAAGTCCATATTATCATAACCAAGTGTACATACTATTCAAGTTAAAGGTAAATAAATAAATATTTACATTTTAATTTTTAACCCTAACAACTATTTATATTTATAACAAATTGAAAATTAGACCCAATATTTTTCATAAATTACAAACTAAACCTTAATATTTATTACAAATTATGATTCTATATATTAATTACTATTATTAATCATAAAGTTGAATTTTTTTTGACGGTATAAAATTGAGTAATTTAAGTATTCGATGAACCAAACTATACACTAATTTTTGGAAAACTATACACTTAAACAAACAACCCCACTTATTTTTATTTTTATTTTTATTTTCTATTATTTCATTTAATTTTATTGTTATTGAATGGAAAAAACTGTGATAGAGTCACAAGAATTCGCTGGTACAATGACATAAAAATATCATTATTTGATAATAATTAACATAATTAATTATATATATTATTTTTTAATCTAAAATTATTATTATTATTATTATTATTATTATTATTATTATTATTATTATTATTATAATTCCTTAGGACATATAAGATAATTTATAATTTGAATTTATACTGCCGGCCTACCCGACTATGGTTTAGGTCCAAAAGAGTACAGTAATTGACCGATTTCCTAGTCAGGACCTTTATTTAGCAGAATAAGTTACGGGAATCAAATCTGATTGACATAGATTCTCATTCGTACCGTTGAATTGTATCCATGTGACATACGTGGTAGTTTATGGTAGATATTTCTAAGAATAATACTTCGGAGTAAGTGTTCGACTTGTAATTTCAACATTCGGCAAATTTCCCAGTAACAGAGCCTAATTAGCTTGGCAAATTACGAGACTTCAAGTTCCACAATTTAACTCCCATATAACAACGTTGAAATGTTTCATCGTGATCGATGTGAAAGTTTATGTTTGGAATTTCCCTAATCAGATTTTCGTAATACGTGTTCGGTCAAAAAGAATGCAACAGCGGAATGACTTCGTCACAGGGGAGTCTATCAAGTAGAATGAGTTGCGGTAATTGAAGTTGAGTTTTTTAAATCCACTATCACACGGTTTAAATGATTCTGTATGACTTATAAGGTAATTTAATATTTGAATTTATACTGCCGGCCAACCCGAATATGGCCTAGGTCCAAAAGAGTGCAGTAATCGACCGATTTCCTAATAAGAACCTTTATTTAGTGAAATAAGTTACGGGAATCAAATCTGATTGACATAGACTCTCTGTCGTACCGACGAATTGTGTCCATGTGACGTACGTGGTAGTTTATAGTCGATATATCTAAGAATAATACTTTGGAGTACGCATTTAACTTGTAGAGTTCAACATTAGGCAAATTTCCCAGTAACAGAGTCTAATTAGCTTGGAAAATTACGAGACTTCAAGTTCCACGGTTTAACTCCCATATAACAACGTTGAAATGTTTCATCGTGATCGATGTGAAAGTTTATGTTTGGAATTTCCCTAATCGGGTTTTCGTAATACGTGTTTGGTCCAAAAGAGTGCAACAGCGAAATGACTCCGTCACAGGGGAGTCTATCAAGTAGAATAAGTTGCGGTAATCGAAGTTGAGTTTGTAAATCCACTATCACATGGTTTAAATGATTTCTTATGACATATATGGTAATTTAATATTTGAATTTATACTGCCGGCCTACCCGACTATGGCTTAGATCCAAAAGAGTACAGTAATCGATTGATTTCCTTGTAAGAACCTTTATTTAGTGGAATAAGTTACGGGAATCAAATCTGATTGACATAGATTCTCTTCTGTACCGTCAAATTGTGTCCATGTGACGTACGTGGTAGTTTAAAGTAGATATTTCTAAGAAATACTTCGGAGTACGCGTTCAACTTGTAGAGTTCAACATTGGGCAAATTTCCCAGTAACAGACGCTAATTAGCTTGGCAAATTATGAGACTTCACGTTCCGCAATTTAACTCCCATATAACAACGTTGAAGTGTTTCATAATCCTATAGCACAATAAACTTTACCATAAATTAAAACTAAAAAGTTTTAAAAAATGAAGAACAACAACAGTATAATCTTTAAAATTAGATCCGTTAATAGAATTTTTGGATGGATATAAGGAATAACAATGTTCATGATAAACCTAACAGAATGAAAAAAGGAATTGTCTTGACATTTTGATTTTTGAAAAACATTAAGAATAGAATAGAGAAACATACTGTTGATTTCAAGAATTCTAATTTGATTATAAGTTGTTGTCGTCGCCTTCAACCCGCTTCCTTCTCCGTTGTGTCGATGCATCTTCTGCTTTTTCTTAAAAAATTTAGGTTTTGCTTCTACAGTGACTTAACACTATGTTTTTTCTTCGATAATAAAACTTTATGTTTTAAAGTTCTATTTATTGATTATTTATTGATTTTTTATAAAATAAATATTTTATAATTTATAAATATTATATTTATTTGGATCAATATTTAATTATATATATTCTTTGGGTGTTTTGTAAAAAGAGTAAAGTAATTAAAAGAATATATTAGACTTTTATTTAAATTGACAAAAACTTGTTTGACTTGTAATAGTAAGTCATTTTTAGTTCACCATGGTAGACTAATTAATTTCATTCACCATGTTAACCTTCACCCTCTTTTTTTCTTTAATAAGAGCAAATATATTAAACCAAAATAAAAAGAGGATACAAGTTTACAAGGGGGTTAAACTAAAATCCCCTAAAAAAGAAGTTTAAGTCTAGGGGTATCATCCTTGTCAAGAAAGAATTCAATAAGAATATTCCTATGGACAAAATTAAATCAAGTGAAGTACTTAACTTTGAGATCAATGTTAGCCAAGATATCAGCACAAAAATTGGTCTCACGATAAATATGAGTGATTAAAAAATCAATCATAAGCGTGTACTTCACCGAAGCCAATGAAACTTGATGTACCAAGGCACAAGAGTAATTACAAAAGGAAGATAAATAATTTAGAGAACTAATTTTTTTACACAAACAAACTCAATTTATATTATTAATCAAAATTTGTTTAATACAAGAAGAAATCCAATTAAAAACACTACGCCTAGAGTAAAAATCGGCTGCTTTAGCTAATAGATGAGCAATTGCATTCGCTTAACATTTAATAAACTTCACCTTAAAGTTGAAATGTGAAACTAATAAGTTTTTAATACAAGATATAAGCATACTAAACTCAAAATTACCATAATAATTATTGTGAATTGTATGTACCACCAATTAAGAGTCATCTCTAAAAAATAATGTGATTCAACTGCATATGGATGGACGCCTGAATAGCTTCTTTCAACGCCAAAGTCTCAGCTTCTATTATGAAAGGAGACCAAAACCCAAGATATTCCTGCATGAAAAAACGTACCACTGCTATCTATAAAACATCACCCCCTATTAGTTGTGCCTTTTACCTTGTATCAATATTATACTTCACTCACCTTGTGTTTAGAGGATGCCACAAAATTTATTGATCATCAGATACTACTAAAAAAAACATATTTCACCTCGGATGTGAAATTCATTTAACATTGGCTAAAGAAGCGATGTAATGAAGGATGTACAAGAAACGATGTTTACTCAGAATATTTATGTGTGTGTGTGTGTCTCTCTCTCTCTCTCTCTCTCTCTCTATATATATATATATATATATATATATATATATATATATATATATTGAATCTAATTCATTGTCATCACTGTTGGTGAAAATCAGATATTAGATCCTCATTTCATTGAAATGTCGGCGAATATAAAATGTTGGATGCAATATATTCCAGATCTCTTTTGCATTTATTTGTTTATGATGTAAAATAAGAAAAGGGTTAGTTAAATAAATGGATATATGATTATTGAAGAACAACGTCAAACAAAATTGATTATTGAAGAACACAAACCTTAAACACAATTTATTTTCTGCTCTTGCAATCTATCGTAGAGAACTTTACCGGGTTTTTTATGCTTCAAAGTTTTCATGTTATATGTTTCATTAATAAATGTTGATATTCATAATGCTTTTATTATAGATGTCAGTTAGGTTTCACATGGATCACTAATGAAAGTGGTTTGAGCGTTGATACTCATAAAATGGACGACACATATTAGTTTAAGGACAGTGATCAATATTCTCAATTATCACGCCAAAATTATTTCCTCAATTTTTGACAAAAACCGAGGTAAAATATATATAAGCTTTTTTTTTAACATTACATTGTTTACACAAAATATTAAATTAAATTATTACAACAAATGTAGTGTTATCATAGTAGTTGTTGTTCTTGGAGAACAACACGACTTTGCCCTAATCCAGATCCTGTTGGATACATTTTGTGCTCATTATTTTAAAGTTCTATGGACTGCATGCAATCAGATTTTAAAAAGCTATCTGCTCTAAGTAAGAAAATATCAGTTCCAAACATTAAAAATATTTTTTCTGCACTTTCAATCCATCATTGAGAACTTTTCCAAAAAAAAAAAATAAGTTCCAAAATATCATTATCTTGAGAAAATGTTATCAAGGCAAAGGCTTTCACAAGAAAGATATATAGTGGTGGATGTAGATAGTTTATCGTGGATTAATATCTTGACAATATCTTGAGCGTTGTTCCTTTAAGAATGTAGGATAGAGATTCGTTGTTGTAGCTGTGTAACATATTCCCTCTGTTGTTAAAAATACTTAGGGGAAACATATTTTCTATTTTAAATAGAAAAATAAAATAAAATAAAATAAGTAAGTCTCTCGGTTTTAGAATAAAATCGAGGTGAATAATATCTAATTTTTTAAAATATTATATTGTTTACACAAAATATTAAAAAAAATTCAGATTCATCATCATCGCTGCAATTTCATATTTTGTTGCATATATTTTTTCAAAGGTTGAATAGCCTTCTTTGTTTAACTTGGAAGCATGAATGATTTTCTGCACTTGCAATCTACCATAGAGAACTTTTCCAACATTCTTTAACAGAGAGTTGTTCCAAAAATAAAACATCAACACCATTATGTGAGATAAATTGCAAGGGCAGAAAAAATATTTTGCTCAACAATAAAAGAACATTGAAGATTTTTCTGTCTTACAATCCATCTGAAAGAATGATGCGTACTAGTTTGCGGCGGCAACATATAAGTTATGATTAAGGTAAAGTTTGTTTAACAAGTGCTTTTATAGTAAAATATGATTATGTTATCCCTCAATTTTTAAGGAAATCAAAAGGTTAGATCATTTAGTATTCACTTATAAACAAATAAAAACATAAACACCCTTAAGTGGGATTTGAAGCATGTCCTGATTTATTTTTTCCCTCATTTTTTTACTAAAAACTAAAGGAATGCGTTGTTTTTATTTTATAAAAAAAATAAAACATGGCGCCGAGGGAATATGTTGTTTCCCCCTACATTCACACAATTGACAAATTTCAAGACACAGAACATGATGTGACGGAGTCTAATCTACGTTGAAAGGCAACCACGACAAATCCTCTAAACCAGATGCTTATCTCTAGGCGACGCTGAGATATTCCACAAACTACTTCAATCCCCTTCTACTCCTCGGCTTAAACCATTAGTTTGAGCGTTCATCAACAACTTATAACCCGTTTTGACACTATAATTAATATTAAAACTAATTAAAATGGAACAAAATTCAATTTTTTATTCGAAGAATTGAATGCGTTTCACTATTCTTTTGACATCTAAAATAAAGACAATCTTCTTAAATTTCAATTTCTTCATCCACTTTTTATTCAAAAGTGAAACTCATTCAAAGATGTCTTAAATAAAAAATTATTCTTAATATTTGTGTTTTCTCCTTATAGTAGCTCATATGTGTATTATTGTTGCAAGTTGCATCTGAAGTTAATACATCTTAACCTAAGATTCAATGGGTAACAACAAGTCGTTGATTTGGAAGTTAGTGCAACATTTTGTGACAATGTTAACTATTGCATAATTGAGGGTTGAATTTTTATTTTATTTTAAAAAAACTCTTAATGAAGTTCTATATCGAGGAGGATATGTATCTCAAGAAATAGATACAAACTGAACTTCACCTATATGAATTTCAAGATGGTGCCGTTTTGAAGTGAGAGTTGGAGTTTCTCTCATGAAAAATTCATGAAAACAGGAAAAGCACATGGCCATAAATAGTGTTAGGCGAGATATGTAGGCGAAGAATCTTTAAAGAGTGTGTGTATAGTAACGTCGGTCTGATCACATGGGATAACGGTTCAAAGCATAGCTACCTAACATTCCGATTAGGCTTTGCGTTGTCTTTACTAAGCATAGATACCTAACTATATTAACACTCTTTTGCTTTCTACTTTCTGGAATTGATCTTGTCATTATTAGAACAAGTGGGGGATTGTTGTAATTATTATAATAGTTATTCCAAAATGACAAGAGAAGTGGATTTGAAAAATGACAACACTTCATGAAGTATTATAGAATGAAACCATGCAACTTTTGAAGTGTGTTGTTATAGGCCAATTATTGTGACTTTTGGTAAAAGACATTGTTTCACCAAGGGTCGCTACCTTGTGAAACAATACCAATGTTGCCTATAAATAATTCATTCTGAATTCAGAAAAACATAACACAAAAACGCAAATCCTCTAGAATAAATTTCAGACACTCTTCGCTACATTCGAGTTTTCATCTGTCTTGTGCAAACTCGATAAGGCTGAATTATCCTGGGTATTCCTGCATCAAAACTCTAAGACATTTGAGAATGCTTGAAATACTATAAGGAAAGTGTTTCGTACACGATTCTAGCCTCGATTCCATTCGATTTGAATTAATTTTCTAACAACACCACCCCCTATTAGTTGTGCATTTTTTATTATTAAACCCCGCATCAATATTATACTTCACTCACCCTATGCTTTGAGGATGCCACACAATCTATTGATCATCAGATACTACTACAAAAAACACATTTCACCTCGGACGCGGAATTCATTTAACATCGGCTAAAGAAGCGATGTAACGAAGGGCGTCATGAAAAGAATCAACTTTATACTTAGATTTTTAAAACACCGAAGGAAAAATACTTATGCAAATGGATTCGAACCCCAACTTCTACACTTTTAATATTTTCAAAAGTAATGAATAAAACCTCTCGGTTTATCAATAACACTGAGAGGTAAAATTGATATATTTATTTAATTCTTTACAAACTACAAAATATTTACAGATGAATTATTTATCCATAATATTACATTGTTTATTCAGAATATTTTTGTGCGTATATATATATATATATATATATATATATATATATATATATATATATATATATATATATATATATATAATTTTTAATCTGATTCATCATCATCACTGTTGGTGAAGATCATATGGATCCTCATTTCATTGAAATGTCAGAGAAGATAAAATGTTGGATGCAATATATTCTGGATCCCTTTTGTATTTATTTGTTTCTGATGTAAAATAAGAAAAGGGTTAGTTAAATGAATGGATATATGATTATTGAAGAACAGCGTCAAACAAAATTGATTATTGAAGAACACAAACCGTAAACACAATTTAACATTATATTGTCGAGATAAACGGTGTATAAGTTTTTTTTTAACATTATATTGTTTATACAGAATATTAAATTACATTATTACAACAAATGCAGTGCTATCATAGTAGTTGTTGTTCTTGGAGAACAACACATCTTTGCTCTAATCTACGTTGAAAGGCAACCACGCCAATTTGCTCTAGTGACACAATTGACAAATTTCAAGACACAGAATATGATGTGACGGAGTCTAATCTACGTTGTAAGGCAACCACGACAAATCCTCCAAACCAGATGCTTATCTCTAGGCGGCGCTGAGATATTCCACAAACTACTTCAATCCCCTTCTACTCCTCGGCTTAAACCATTAGTTTGAGCGTTCATCAACAACTTATAACTCGTTTTGACACTATAATTAATGTTAAAACTAATTAAAATGGAAAAAAATTCAACATTTTTTATTCGAAGAGTTGAATGCGTTTCACTATTCCTTGACATCTAAAATAAAGACAATCTTCTTAAATTTCAATTTCTTCACCCACTCAAAGTATATATATATATATATATATATATATATATATATATATATATATATATATATATATATATATATATATATATATATATATATATATATATATATATATATATATATATATATATATATATATATATATATATATAGGGGACGACTCAGGTGAGAACACTTGGTTATTATGAGAAATGAGAACAATGAATCACGACCATTAAATTTTGATTTTGTTGATTTTAATGGACTGAATTGCTTTCTCTTTCTATGTTGATTTAAAATAAATATTAAGGATTCTAGAAAGAGAAACCAATCCAATCCATTAAAATCAACAAAATCAAAATTTAATAGTCGTGATTCATTGTTCTCATTTCTCATAATAACCAAGTGTTCTCACCTGAGTCGTCCCCTATATATATATATATATATATATATATATATATATATATATATATATATATATATATATATATATATATATATATATATATATATATATATATATATATATATATATATATATATATATATTTCTTATCTTAAATAAAAAATAATTCTTAATATTTGTGTTTTCTCCTTATAGTAGCTCATATATGTATTATTGTTGCAAGTTGCATCTGGTTGCTCAGCTGTCTTTGATGGGGGCTAATTGTTTTTCACAATTGATAGCTGTGTGTTAATGTTTGAGCTACCCTGGTTGCTCTGATCATTTCGCTTGATTATTTATTTTTCCCTGTTTCGTTTTTTCAAACTGTGTATAAACAATTGTGTTGGAATTAAAATATCATTTTTGTTTTTATTATGTCCCAGTCTGAAACATTTCTACCTAAAAATGTTGTTTTACAGCTAGGAAAACATTAGCACATCTTATCTTATGCAATTTGTGTTTGGCTATAATAATCTAAAATAATTTAACAATAATATAGATTGTTCAAGAAAATAAAAATACATGTGAAATGATTTTTTCTTACTAACAGCAACACTTTTATTACGGATTATTAGAAACTAGTAGTAATAGTAACCTCTGTATTTGTCAACAAAAGCTAAAGTTAAATTTCGTCAGTTTAAAAAAAATTCATTTATAATGGATAAATTTTATTTATTTTTTATAGGTGGAGGATGAAGCTATGATGGGAATTTTAGAGATTGAGAGAACATGGAATTTGATGCTGGGCTTTCCCTCCTATTTGGAAAGGTCCTATTAGATGTGGGTCAGTGACTCATGTGTATAAGCCTTTGTTATCATCCAACAAAGAGGATTAGCTTATTTATTTATTTATTTATTTATTTATTTATTTATTTATTTATTGAGTGAGAGAGAAAACAAGAAAAGTAAAGAGAAGAGTGAAATTCCGCAGTCCTATTGCAGCACAGAGCAGTTCCACTAAATCGGAGCTTGCGCAAAATCCAACGGTCAGATCGTCCTGAAATTTTGACATAACATTCATGACTCATAGGAGCATATTTTGAACGATTTTCATTGAATTCGGAGTTTTCTAAGTCAGTCTGTCGAGTCCATCTTTGAGGTCGGAATTTTTGGTGTTTTTAGGCTATTTTGTCTCTCTTGATTCTTGTTGTATTTCAAGATTAATTGTAAATCTTGATTATGTTTATGTATAACTAGTGTTAGGGAGAACCTTGTTTGTACCCATTATTGATTATAGTGGAGATTTCAAGTGGCATATGGGTCCCATGGTTTTTTACTCCTAGTTAACGGAGATTTTTCCACGCTAAAATTGTGTTGTGTTGTTTGATGTATTTTTGTTGATTGTCTCTAAGTTGCATTGATATTTGGGAAAGTTGGTGTTGTTGAATTATTTCGTTGCGTTTGTGATTTCCTTCCAACAAGTGGTATCCAGAGTCGTGGTTTGATTTGTGTAACAATGGAGACGAACACATCTCAGATGGTGAGCTTGAATGGTTCCAACTATAATGTTTAGAAAAGAAAAATGGAATATGTGCTTTATGTGAAAGGTTTTCACTTACCGGTTTTCTCAAATGAAAAACTCGATGGAAAGAGTGATGAAGAATGGACTTTGTTGCATAGACAAGTTTGTGGTTATATTCACCAATGGGTGGATGATAATGTTTTGAATCATGTGAGCTCGATGACTCATGCTCGCTCTCTTTGGACCAAACTTGAGGAGTTGTATGCAATAAAGACGGGAAATAATAAGTTGCTCTTGTTCAAGCAATTGATGTCATTGAGGTATAATGATGGTTCACCAATGATCGATCACTTGAACACTTTTCAAGGGATTCTAAATCAATTGTCGAAGATGAATCTTACTTTTGATGATGAAAAGGTTTGTGGCTTCTTGATACTTTGCCTAATTCTTGGGAGACTTTTAGGACATCTTTGTCTAACTCCTCTCCGAATTGTATCATCTCGATGGACTTGGCTAAAAGTAGTGTGTTGAATGAGGAGTTGAGGCGTAAGTCATAAGGTTCTTTTTCATATTCTGAGGTGTTGGTTACCGAATCAAGGGGGAGACATCAAAGTAGAGGTTTAAGTAATCGTGGTACTTCACGTGGTAAATCACAAGGAGGCTCTAATAGATTCTCTCATATTGAGAGTCATCATGATGGGGAAAAGGGACATATAAAGAGGTATTGTCGTAAGTTGAAAAGGGAAAACAAGAAGATGAACTACAACAACGACAAAAAGGAAGGTAACAATAATGAAGAAATTGCTATTGTTGATGATTTCTTTATTGTTTGTGATAGTTGTGTCGAGAATGTCAATCTATCATGTGATGAGATGGATTGGGTGGTATATATCATGTAACCTCGAGACGTGATCTTTTTTCAACTTACGAGATCGGTGACTTTGGGGTTGTTCATATGGGAAATAATGGGAAATAATGGGAAAGCTAATGTCATCGGAATGGGAGATATTTGTGTCGAAACTAGCAATGAGACTACTCTAGTTCTCAAAGGTATGAAACACATTTTGGAGATTTGATTCAATATTTTATTCGTTGGAAAGTTGGATAATGAATGATATGATAATTCTTTTTCGGGCAATGAATGGAAGTTAAAGAAAGGCTCAATGGTGATTGCTAAAGGAAAAAGGAATTCGAACTTGTATGTCCTCCAACTTGGGATTTTGAAGTGTTACATCAACACTTATGACAATGATAGCGCATCCGAATTATGGCACAAGATTTTGGGTCATATGAGTGAAAAAGGTTTGAGTATTTTGGCTAAGAAGAATGTGTTGTATGGTGTTTCCGATGCAAAGTTGAGAAAGTATTCACATTGTTTGGCGAGTAAGCAAAAGCGAGTTTCATTTACGAACAAGCATCAACGAAGATATCTCGACTCTTGATGCATATCTAGCTCCTCTTCCTTACTTTCTCTCTCCTACTTAAGCTATTACAATGATATTGAAATAAATAAATAAAGCTGAAAATGGAATCTTTACTACATGGCTTAAGTTCTGTATTTATAGAAAAATTTCAAAAGTTATTATCCTCGCCCTGCTCAGAATTTCCATGCTACAGTGCACCATTATTTCTTAGCCTTGAAGGATTCTTAAACCTCCTTTTGGAGTCTTGCCGCCTTAGTGCGCTCTGCTCAGAAAAGTGTGTTGTAGCGCACTTGCGCTACCTGCGTGTTAGCAGCGAGACCTCACTGTATTTTTGCTGTTTTTGAAATTCCTAAAGCGTGTTGCAGCACACTTGTAGCGTCCTGCTCGTGTTTTGATTCTCTTGTTCGTTATTTTGTGCTGCAGTGAGCTTGTAGCGAGTCAGTCCTCTTGTTTTGCTTTCTGGACTTGCATTGAGTGATTTTTCCTGCATTAATTCAAATCAAAGATCAACAAGTAACCATTACATTACCAAGTTTCAATTTCTAATTAAAACAATGGTTTTTTGTCAAAGAATTCGTATTAATGGAACTTTTAAGTGTTAAGATATGGTCGTCTAGTACTCATTCTTGACCACTTATCAAATTCTCCCCAACTTGAACTCTTGTTTGCACTCAATCAAGAGCATGAAGCTTTCAAAACAAAGGACTCTTATCAATTGTAAGATTGATTTTCTTGCATCATACTTGGTGAAAGTTCTTTCCTACAAAGATCACATCATGTCCTCAAAAAGCAATAACACTAATTCACTTGAATCAACCTATCACTCTTCTTCATAAAAGGGATGAAGACTCTGAATTTTTCAACTTTATGGTAAGTGGGTACTCTCATCCAATAACCTTGTCAAAATCTTGATCAATTCATGTATTCGTTTGAGCAATTTATGTTTTGAAAAATTCTTGAGAGCATAAGTCACTAAGGGCTTGCTATGGTTGTATCTTAGCCAAGGTTCAAATGGTAGGTGATTTTCCTAAGGCTATTGAGTTCAAATTTGTCTATGCTATTGAAGAGCATCACTCATTTGTTCATACCTTGATATTTTCCATTTTTCTTTTTCACCCCATAATTTTTATATGATGCAATAGTTTGTTCTTGAATTTCTTTTTCTCTCTTCTTTTTTTCCATCTTCGTATCGTTCTTTCTTTCTCTTCCGTTACTTTGCATCTTTTCTTTTTCTATTTTGTACAATGAGCAATTTCTCCCCAACTTACTTCTTTTCATGAGTGCAGCTCTTTTAATCATGATTTTCTCTCATAAATGTTGTTCTAGTTGTGTTTTCAAATAAGATGGAATGGATCGATAATGCATTCTTCTTTTCATTTTAAGTAGACATCACAAGTTCACTAAGTGGTTTTCTTAGTGATTTGTGTAATATTCAAAACTGATCCATTCCTTGGTTTTTCAGGTTCAAAGGGTTCACAAATGCTCACTCACTAACAAAGTATGATGAGGCTATTTGGCTGAGTAGTTTTGCTCAACACAAAAAATTGCCTTGATCCTCTTTATGCTCCACAAGAATTTCAAGGAAAATTTCCAAATTAAACATGAATTGAACGAGTTTCAATCAAGGATTATCATCCATTTAAATCATTTTCAGTGCACAATGGAAGTTCTCCTCACATTTCCAGTTTTTGCTACATGATTTAAGCAAGAAAGTATGTTTTTACAATATGCGACATGACATGATTTTGTAATAAAAACAAGATTCAAATTCATGCTAACAATCTATAAATCATGTAAACATGTACCTTGCTTGAATTTCGTCTGATTTTATCATCACCATTTAATTTTACTTGTTGAGTTTTCAAAACAAAACTTGATTTGAGCCCTCATTGCTTCTTTAAGAAATTTGAACCAAAGATGAAGACAAACACAAAAATTTATTGAAATAACCGAAACTTGAAACAACATGATAATTAAACAAAGTCATTACTATTTAAACAAACTAACTTTGAGGTTGAAAAATTGACAAAGTGGTTCAATGCACATGGGGAGTGGTTCAAGTCATTAACTAAGGTATTTAATCTTGGTTGGTAACTTTATGGTTTTTGCGCAGGGCCCAAGAATCTTGTCCAGGGTACACTTGTAACATGGTCTTCCCTGTTGCGCTACAGCGCTCTGCGCTATGCTCAGGGTGAGGAGGCCCTGCTCAAAAACTAGATTTCTCCCAAAACTTTGAATTTTTCATCAGAGGTGCAAAAATTTAAGACTAAAATAAAAGGTTAAACAATAAACATAAAACCCTGAACATTGGGTTGCCTCCCAATAAGCGTTTGTTTAACGTCATTAGCTCAACGTCTATGTTAGGGTGGTTTATATGAATTCTTCAAAGCATCATCATTTGGCATTGCTTTGATATTTATCCTCTTTAATTCTAGGCCTATTTCATCAGGAGTTTCAATCTTGGAGTGATCTTCCTTGTTGTTTAACATTGTTGTAGGCTCTATGTCTAAATTACCAGTCTTTTTAAGGAAGGACGGCTGAAGAAGATTGGCGCTTGAATCAAGGTCAATCAAAGTTTTATCCAATTTGATATTTGCAATGATAACTGGTAATGTAACGCTTTCAGGATCAACGTTATTTTCTTCTTTCTTTTTCTCAATCTTTTCTTTTTCTTCTTGATTTTCATCAACAACTTTCTCCTTTTCAACACTCTCCCTGACTTTTGTTTCAATCGCTCCACCACTCTTTGTGGTGAATGGATTATAGGTTGATTTGTGGTGAAGGTTCTTTTTTTGTTGTTCAGCCAGTTGTTTTGCTATCTGTCCTATTTGCATTTCAAGTTTTGTATTGAAGCATCAGTATTTTTCTGGTTTTCCATGAACTGTTGCATAAATTGATTCAACGTGTCTTCTATTTTTGAGAGTTTGCCAGGCTGAGTGCAACTTTTGTATGGATTCTGATTGCCTCCCAAATAATTAATTTCTTCATTAATCGGAGGACAAAAACCAGTTGGATGGTCACTTGTACAAAGCTCACAAAAGGCTACTTGTTATGGAAGATTGGATAGTTTCTTGGTTAATTCTTCCACTGTTTGGGTGAGAAGTTTGTTTTGTGCCAAGATTGTGTCATTTACACTTCACTCCAAGATTCTAGGTTTTATTTGTGTCGTATGTCTGTTGTATTGAATATGATGATTGCCATGAAGAGTCTCCATGCTTTGAAGCATAAACAAAAAGTTCACACCTAAACACACATTTGAACAAACGTTGCGAATATATATATATATATATATATATATATATATATATATATATATATATATATATATATATATATATATATATATATATATATATATATATATATATATATATATATATATATATATATATATATATATATATAATATAGACAAATTCACAAAGCTTAAAAGTATAGAAACTATTGTGATGTTTTAGTATCTTAAACGCCAGTCCCCGAAAAACTGCGCCGATTTAATTTTAATAAATAAAATATAAGTATTGTGTTTTATCATATCCACAGGGACTGGTGCGATATCAAAACCATTCAAAAATTTCTATAATTATAAGTGGAAGTTTCAAGATGTTTTATTTGTAAGTACGAAACATAAAAACATATAACTAAGAAAGAAATTTTTTCAAGGAGATAGGCTTGCTGAGATTGGATTTCAACCCCCGATTAATATGCAAATCACAAATCAGTTATACGCAAATTAAGCATGTTTCAATATCATCACGTATCGCTCACAAACGGCGTTTATATCTAAACATTAGATGAGATTTCTACCTTATGGTTTAATCGATGATTTCTCATTCTATTAAACAATACGCTAACATAAACATACGATACTTTAAGGTGGATATAAACCTAAATCCATGTATAGCATTTAGAGTTTAATAGATGATTATCTTGGATCAAGATTAGAATCATATTTGTCAATATCAATTCAATTCATGAAATAAACAATGAAACAAAGATAACATCAATAATGATTCATACATAAATTGCATATAACACCTGATCAAAGAAAATACATACTTTTTTGATGAACTACAACCAATTCCAACAAGAGAGGGATTTAGCTACTCATGACAGCTTGATGCACAATGGAAGAATTGAGATGAACGAGTATCAATGATGATATCTCGACTCTTGATGCATATTCAGCTCCTCTTCCTTACTTCCTCTCTCCTACTTAAGCTATTTCAATGATATTGAAATAAGAAAACTAAAAATGGAATCTTTACTACATGGCTTAAGTTCTCTATTTATAGAAAAATTCCAAAAGCTATTATCCTCGCCCTGCTCAGAATTTCCATGATGCAGCCCACTGAGTGGATTTGGATTGTATGAAGAGTTAATTTTTTTTATATGTATTATTAAGAATTTAATTGAAATGCATTGATGACGTCTTAAAGGTATTTTACATTTTCGTTTAATCACAGCGGCTTATTTATTTAAAATGTTTTTCTTTTATTTTAACTTCTTATAAAATAATAAATTTAAATAATTATAATGCATTGATGGTTTAAAACTTTTTAGTGAAGACTCATTTTAGTCTCTTACAAAATTACACAATTTAAATTAGTCCTTCACAAAAAAGATAATTATGAATTTAAAACAAAAAATACAAAATTTGCATCGATAGGTCTCAAACCTAAATTCTTTCAAGTTTAATGATAGTCACTTTACAACTAAACAAATCAATTTATATTGTTAGTATTCCTAATGATGAATATTTAACTTAATAATTTAGAACAAACATTTATTTATTTCAAATAACACACTAACAAATATTTACTAATTTGAAATAATACATAAATTTAAAAATAAAATTAATAAAATATAAATTTTAAATATAATTTATCAAATAGAAATAAATTAATATTTATTTGAATTAATATTAAACTAATTGATCACTATTTAGTTTGAATTAACTAAATAATTTTAAAAATTAATTAATTAGTTAATTTAAATTGATTAAATATTTTAACAATTAATTGATTTCCTATTAAAATAATTAATTATTATTTAATACGAATTTTTTTGAAATGAATAAATATTTATTTGTGTGTTATTTAATTTAAATTAAATATTATTTAATTTATTTTTATTTGATTAAATATATTGAGGATTTACATTTTATTAACTTCATTTTTAAATTTGGTTATTATTTAAAATTAGTAATTATTTATTTGTGTGTTATTTGAAACAAGTAAATGTTTGTTTTAAATTATTAAGTTAAGTATTCATCATTAGAAATATTAATAGAAATTGATTTGTCTAGTTATAACGTGGTTATTATTTAACGGACTTATGTTTGACACCCCATTGATAAAAAAAATTATATTTTTTATTTTAAATTTAGAATTATTTAAAATTACTAGAAATCATTGAAATTATTTGTCATGAATGTTTATTAGTTTAGTGGTAAAAATTTAAGATATTGTTTAAAAGTTTTGGATGCGATTCCAAATAAGAAACAATTTTGACTTGTGACAATCTAGTCATAGTTAAATTCAAAAAAAAAAAATTGTGAGGATTAATTTAAATTCTGTGAATTTTAGATTGAAAATACATATCAATTAAACATATTATTAATGAATACTTTTTAGATATCTTTCTTATGTATTATTGACAAATATTAGTTATGTGCTCTTTCAAATTAATATGTGATAAATGTTTTTTTTTTTTGCTATTATGTGTGTGTGTGATAAATAAAAAAATATATTTCACATACTTTATATACTTAAGTGACATTATATGTTTCATTTTTTATAATTAACATTGATAAATATGTGTCCGTATTTTTTTTATAATAATCATTGACAAATATTTGTTTTATATTTCATTTTAGAAAGACAAAACGCAGGCAACTAAAATTTGTTAATCTAAACTGAATTTAATTTAAATATTTATTTATAGCAATTGCTTGTCCTAATTTTTTTTTTAATGCAGCATTGAAGAATATTTGTCTTGTGTTATTTTATAGTAATCAATAACAAATATTTATCTCACAAATTTTTATGTAACAATGATAAATATTTGTTATAAATTTTTGTGTATTAGTGGCAAATACATGTTTAATAACAATCATTGATAAAAAAAAAAAGTTTAAATGCACTTTTCGTCCCTGTAAGTTAGCGAGGTATTGATTTTCGTCCTTGTAAGTTTTTTTTTTGAGTCCCTATATTTTACTTTCGCGTTCGTTTTAGTCCCTAATATCAAAATCCGCAGGAAATTTCACAAGAAAATCCACAGGTAACCTGCAGATTTTCCTGCGAATTTTGAATTTAGGGACTAAACCTCAAGCAAAAAGTAAGATATAGGGACTCCCACAAAAAAAAATAACTTACAAGGACGAATATCAAAAAACTCGCTAACTTACAAGGACCAAAAGTGCATTTAAGCCATAAAAAAAATTATATTTTTTATATTGGCAGGCAAACTTGCATCCAAGTGAAGCTCACTTTTTTAAAGAGAGCTTTTTTTATAAAAAAAATAAATTCAATGACGTATATTTGTCCCATGATTTTTATGTATAAATAAATTAAAATCTCATGTGTTTTTAAATGAGAATTTCTCACCTCACCCCTTAGATCTGTCACGCACCAGTGATTTGACAAAATTATTCTATTTTCGTAAATGTACCTCCGGAAGCATCATTTTTTTGTTTAATGTTGTTTTGTTTCGTAGATGTACATACGGAAGCTTTCGTAAATGCATCTACAGAAGCATTTGATGTTATATTCACGCCAAACTCTTCCTCTTCCTCATTCTTCACTTTCTCATTTCTAAAACCTCACTTTCTCTCAAACTCAAAAAACAAACTTCCAAACAAGTTCATTTTTTCCTCTCGAGTTCGGTCGGGAACATCAAGGTCAACTACCAACACATTCCAACAAGTTCCAAACTACATTTAATCGGTAAGTTTTTGAGGTTTCGAGTTATTTTAGAGTTTTTTTAAGTAGAGATTGAATTCGATTTTTAGGTGTAGGAATGATTGAGTAGTGTTAGAAATAAGGTTTAGCTATAATGTAGGTCTTGTTCCAAGTGTAAAATGGACGATCAATCCATTAAAAAGGGGTTTTGAACCTTCTGCAACAGTGACCATACGCCATTATTGCGTTTTGAAGGTTTTAGAACCTTCCGTAGATGCATATACGGAAGAGTGGAACGTTGAGTCCTTCCGTAGATGCACCTACGGAAGAAACCCATTTTTTCGAATGTAAGACGCTTCCGTAGATGCATCTACGGAAGGTTCTGTGCTGATTTTTTTTTCCTTTCTTTTTCTTGTTATAAGTACCTAGTAACTTACTCGATTTTATTAAATGACGATGCGGACATTATGTCCGACCATCCTGACAGAATTATACATGGGAGGACTGCACAACACGCATCCGTGCAGCGTGAACGGATGCGTGTAGAATCACATGTGACGGATGAAGCTACCGTTCTAGGACAGATACCTGATACACCCGATGTACCTGCTACACCTGTTCCAGTCGGGTCGTCTTCATAACGGGCCTTCTCCGTCTGTTCCAGTTGAGAGGGTTACTCCATCTACTACTGCATCATGGAGGCCTCGCGATGATGCGAAGGGTTCATCAGAGATGCCCGCCGCTCGTAGACGTCGACGGGGCAGTTCTTCTACATCTGTTTATGTTCCACTGACGGATGCTGTAGAATCTTCGGTGCCATCTGCTGAGCTACGCGAGGATGATCCGGCGCCGGAGTTATAAATATTTTTTAAAAATATTTTATTTAAATTAATAATAAAACCGGATAAAGCTTAGTTGTTGGAAGAGAGAAAATATATTAACAAAAATTTTCTTTTATTTTATAATTATCTCTGACAAATATTTGTCATATATTAATAATATTTTCAGTATGAAGATTTTTGTTTAAATTCATAGTAGAGTGAGATGAAGCTTATTTGTTGGGAAGAGAGAAAAATATATTATTTTATGTGATTTTTATATAATAATTATTATAAAGGTTACTTTAACCTAATAAAAAGTTATATTTATTATTAAAATAATTTATATTAAACCATGATTGTAATGTCAAATATAGTCTTAAAAATACTAATGTGACATCATTTAGAAAAATGACTTAAAGGATGTTTTGGTATATTTAGTTGTAACTAGTTTTCTTAAATCTACAGGAGACATTACATTACACAAGATTGATCATTCTGGATCTTATTTGTGTATTGATCATTCTGGATCTTATTTGTGTATTGATCATTCTATATCTTATTTGTGTATCATATTGTTTTTATGTCTTATGTCTAACCTAGTTGTTTCTTATTATACTTTTTTACTTAAGTTATTTTTGACATATTTTAACTTTATCTATTACTTAGAGCATCTCCAATGGTGCAACCCATTTTTGGGTTTTTTATGGGTCCCACTAGCCACATCATCTTAAAATAATTTTTATAATTTTTATTTTAATTGTATAATTCTAAAAAGTTATTATTGGGCCCACAACTTTACCTTATAAACTAATTTGATTGGGTCCACAATTTTTTCATAGTTGCATTGCAATGCAATGGTACTATGATGTGGCATGTCTAGGTGGAGAACTTATTAGAAGGAACTACCATTGGAGATGGTCTTAAGTCATTTGCTTTCCACACTATTTTTAGCTTACTTTTGCTATATATTTGTATTATTTTAATAGTCAAATAACTTTGACACAACAAACAACATAAGCAACCTCAACACAATATAAACATCTTTGATATAAATTATGGTTGAGTTAAACCAGTTGTACTTTCATCAAGTTCAACAAGACGTTCCATAGTCTCTTCGATGTTGTTAAAATGACATGTGTAGATTTGACCAACGTTACTTCCAACTCAGTTGATCCTTTGGCTTCATGACAATGAAATATAGTGATTATTGTCGTTACGTTTTCACCATTTTGAAGATGAATGTGTTTTGGCTTTATGATAATGAAATATAGTGATCATTGTCTTTACATTTTCGCATTCTTGAAGATGAAGATGAGTGTAATTAAAATATCCATCAAAATCAAGAGAATTTCTTTACCCACCTCCCTATCTTCTTGGTCACCTCAGTGAAAAATTCAAAATACCCTCACTTCGGAAATGCATTTCCGAAACGCTTTTTTTTTTCAAAATTTGTCTTATTTCGGAAATGCACTTCCGAAAACACAAAAAAAAAAAGTTGTTTTCTGAGATGCATTTCCGAAAACACCCCTTTTTGAGTTTTCGAAGATGCATTTCCGAAAATACCTTTTTTTTTTGAGAGGGTGTCTTCGGAGATGCATATTCGAAATATTCCAAGACCAAATTGGTCTTGGAATGTTTCGGATATACACTTCCGAAAGAATTCAATAATTATTAAATAATTAAAATCAAGGTGAATCAATACAATTAATAGGTATAAAATCAAGGTGAATCAATAAAATAAGGTGAATCAATAAAATCAAGGTCAATCAAAATTTCCTAAACAATTTTAAAGTTAAAAATTATTTTACTAACTTATATAAATCAAAAACATTTTAATTTCATAAGTACATTTTGAATTATATAGAGTTAAATATAAAATTTATTCATTAAATAAATTTAAGACAAAATATTTTTTAATTTTTTAAACTAAATAAAAAATTATAACTCATTTTTAATTATGAATCAGAACAGAAATATATAAATATATAATAATAATTATTAATTTTATAAGTGAAATATATAATTATATAATATATAAATATATAAATATATATAATAATTTTTATAAATATATAATAATTATTATATAAATATATAAATTAAAACACTCATTTTTTTAATTTTTTTTGTAAATACATAATAATTATTATAAATATATAAATAAAAAATTATAACTCATTTTGTAAGTGAAATTATTTTAGTTTTTTTAATTAAAATTATTTTAAATTTTAAAATATGAATCAGAATAAAAATATATAACCGATATTATTCATAACTCATAAATTATATCAAAATATATAATTATTATTATTCATTACTCATAAATTACATCAAATTTATGATATATGAATTAATTAATATCCTAAAATTAATTTTTGGGATTTTTAGATTTTTTTTTTGTTTTTTCGGAGATGCATCCCCGAATTAATCAAAATCTCAATTTTGGGATTTTTTCGGAAATGCACTTCCGAAGTCTGGAAAAATTTAGAAAAAAAAAATTTCAAAAATGCATTTTCGAAGCAGGGATAAAGTGGGGTTTTCGCTGGGGAGACCCCGTAGGGAGGTGGGTAAAGAAATTTTCAAATTCAATTGATTGAGAATAATTTTCAGTACACACCAACTTCTAAGTTTTGTCATAGTTAAGAAAGAGTTTCATTTGCATTCATCAAGACAATAACTCTATCCACCATAATGACTTTAGAAATCAATTTATCTTATGTAAAAAATTGTATAATACTTAAGGTGTGAAAAACATTAAAAAGGGAGAATTTGAATAGAATTTTTAACAAATAAAACTTTGATAAAAAACAACTCCCCTCAACAAACTCTTTATTCTTGATAATAACTATAAAGTGAAAGAAGGAAAGAACAATGTAATGTATGTTTATACTAGTTCAGTTGAGAAATTCCTAAGCTAGTCTAGTCCACCCGCCAAGGTGATTTTGCCTCTCTCAATCGAGGTCTTAATCCACTATAACCAAACTGATTACAAATGCATTGGCAACCGCCGATGACTAACACTGCACAAGCTACCCGCAAGTGACTAACAATACAATGCATAAGCTACCCGCAAGTGACTAACAACCCTGCACAAGCAACCGCAAGTGACTAACAATCCTGCACAAGCAACAGCAAGTGACTAACAACCTTTAAGACTCTCTAGTCCTAAACTTCCCAAGACTTCAGACCAACAGGTCTCTTGGGGCACAATCAAACAAATGTTTGAATCAGAGTTTGTTTACGGTATAAATGCTTCTACACAAGCTAAGTGTAAACAATATATTTTAAATTCTAGACTTAAGAGTATAAAGCTATGAACAGTCTTTCAAGATTGGATATGATCGTGAATTAGCAGCTTTCTCTTGAGTCTTCAAGCCCTTTATATAGCCAATATAATAATATATCTGTTGGAGGGCAGTTCTGGAACTTCCAGAAGTTTGGCGGCTTGATCGTAGTGGGAGACAAGATAGTATGCAACGTCCGTCCTTTCTCAGTAGTGGAACGAAACATTCGTCTGTACCTTGTACCTCGTACTACATAATATTATCTTCTATTCTTCTTGAACTTTCAGAGGCTGACAACATGAGTTGGAAGAAAGAAAATAAGCTTTTGGATCTTCAGAGCTTCAAGTCTTCACAGTCTTCAGAGTCTTCAGCACTTGGTCTTCAGTGCCCTTTGTCTTTAAAAACATGAATCTTCAGAGCTTCAAGTCTTCAGAGTCTTCAGAATTGCGTCTTCAGAGTCTTTCAGCACTTAGTCTTCAGATTAGTTTCTTCAGACTTCGTATCAGAGTGATAACTTCAGATGCTTCTGAAGCGTTTTGCTACTATTCATCAGAACTAAATATATTATTTATTGAATGAACTTAAAAAGTCAAATTTACTTATAAAAAGTAATGGAGGGAGTATTTTTTAATTCCATGATAAAATTTTGGGTTAATAGTAGTTCATCCCCTGTAATATTAGCGAATTTTACTTTTCCCCCCTCCCTACCTTTTGGCAACGGTTTTTTCGAAAAAACTGTTGGCAAAACCTGCCTTTGGCAACAGTATGGGGTAAACCAAAACACGCTCATATTACAGGGGGTAAAAAAACAAGCTCTCGAAAGGATCAATAAGTACTTCATTTCTTATTAATTTGATTGTTCAATTTAAAAGTAACAAAATAAATAAAAATATGGAGATGCGGGGTATCGATCCCCGTACCTCTCGCATGCTAAGCGAGCGCTCTACCATCTGAGCTACATCCCCATGAATTTTGATTTTCAACCTTTTTATATCTATTTATTACTATAACATATACTGTTTTTTCACCAATAAAAATTAAAATCTGAAAATTTAATTAAAAATTGAAAAAATGCACACAACTATTTCACTAAAGAGTTTAATTTATATGCTAAAATTATTTTACACTATCATCCAATAGAAAACTAATAAAGTGCCTTATCATTAAAAGAACTTTTAAATTAAAATGTGATTTATTCTGATACAAGATTGTGATTGATTGATAATGTAAAATTATTTTACACTGTCAGTGTATGAACCTTTTTCTCTTCACTAAATATTTTTAAATTTTTGCACAAAAGTTATTCCTTTTTTATGGTATAAAACTTTTTGTAATAGTAGATCTTTATTTTAATGTTCAATGTATTTGAAACTTAACTTTTGGTTTCACATATTTTCCTTTTACATACATACGGTATGGTTTTTCTGCATATTTTATGATAGTAAATATCTAAAATGATAAGTACGTTCTTAATATTCAATCATTTGAAAAACATTTTTATTTATTCTGAAATTTTGAAAACATGAAATGTGCGGTAGCGAATTTTAATATGTAAAATTTGAATTATTATTTTAAATTTTTACCGAGCATTCTACATTTTTATCCATCAAAAGAAAAAAAATACAATTTTTTTATCAAACTAGTAAATTTTCAAATGTGTATATTATAAGTGGTAAAATAAAATTAAAGTATTTTTTAGACAATGAGAAGTGTAGGAGGGACGTGGGGTATCAAATAGATTCTCCTCTAAATATGTTTTCAAATGGCGTATATATACCGGACTTTCTTTTAAATGAGCCCATTTTTATTCATTGAAGGAAATTGCTCAATAGACCCTCGTGTAAGCATATCACACTCTTTAAAATTTAAAATTATTTTTCGTGAGTATGGAGATGTATTTTCGGACGCACCCAAATCACAACCAAAATCCGCTATTCTAAGATCCATCACAATTTTGAACAAAATATAGTTCGGAAATACATTTTCGTATGGTATTTTGGTGTATTCGGATAAACATCTCTGAAATGTCCCCTGAAATTTTTCGATAGCATGGTAAATACATGGGAACTATTTCAGATATACATCTCCAGAATCCTCCCTGATTCACATCATATCAGCATCATTGTCTAAACATTCGATTTTTGTGAGACTAACTTATATTAAAGCAAAATCAAAGTAACATTAAAGTTAAAGGAGGTTAAAAATTCATACATTAATAAAAAAAAAGTCAAAAAAATTCATACATAACATTTATCCGAAAATACATTCGAAAATACCGAAAAATAATACATCCCAATATAACTACTAGATATGTCTAACCGCCTGCCTCCTCCGCTGCCTGTACTGCACATCATTCCATAACATGGCAACCACAGTCTCCACGATGACCAACAGAGAAGAACCATCCTCAAAGCGTCATGCCTCTATGGCTCCTCTACAACACACCGATATACGACCGTCACACTCTCTGCATGTTCATCCTAAACCTCAAATACCTCCTGGTTAGCTTGCCTAGGTGGTTCTTCAAGAGCGAAGGGCATCATGATAGGGTGTGACACCCTATAGAACCATGTCATGTAGCCTTCAACATATGCCTAGTGTACATGAGCGAGCTCCTGGCGATACTCCTCTAGTACCAGGTGAATCTCAAAATCATCCAGTATTGAGTTCCTATACTACTCAAACGAGTTATCATTGTCTTCATCTTGTTTCATTGATCAAAAGCCCTCACCTAACTAAAATTTATTCATCATATTTGTCATTTAATTTTACTTTGAAGAACTAGAGTTCTTCATGTTTTCTGCAAAATTATCTTGACTCAGAACAAATAAATTGTTCATCAGCAAAGAGACATGAACGATGATGTTAGTTGAAGCTAAAACATGTGAAGTTTAACCTTAAAACAACTAATTCATGTTCTGCAAAAATCACTTGGACGGGGGTTAAAGACGATGCTTCACGCGCATTGGTATCAAAATTTGAATCCTCTGGCCAATCAGCGCGTACCACTTCACCTAGTCGTTAACATTTTATTTTCTTTTTTAATTCATTTATTTTCCTTTTCTTTCAAAAATTATAAAAATAGCTCCTAAAGGCTTTTTAATATCTTTTTTTTTCCTTAATTTCATAAAAAAATATTTTATATCATATATGTTTTTTCAGAATTTAAAAATGATTTTTAATATTTTTTATTATTTTTCTCTTATTTTATTTTTAATTAATTTTAAACATTTATTTCTCCATCTTTTTGAAGCATTTTTTATCCCTACTTTTGAGGTCTGAATACTTATTGTATTTGTGATTTTCTTAAATTTTTTGGAACATTTATATGGTGTTTTGATAACTCTTTAGTATTTTCTTTTTAATTTCCATATTAAAACCATTTTCAAAAACCTTTTATTGATTTCTTTATTATTTTAATTTGTTTTTGCTTCTGACCTCTTGTTGACTTTGATCAATTGTGATTGATTGATGTTTCATCTTGTTCATTTGGACTTTGAATTGATACTTTGATTGAATTAACTTTCATCATTTCAAACATATCATTAAATAATTATTTGATCATTTTTGGTACTTTGGATTAATGATAAGTTTCATCTCATTGTATTATGAAGAAGTTTGATTGAAGTGATGATCTCATGCCCTTGCCTTATTGCTTGATCACTTTTCTTCTTCTTCTTCTTCTTCTTCTTCCATTTCTTTTGTTTTGACTTGTGCTACATTATTTTAGGAGGATGATTTCTATCATTTATCTAACATGTATGACACATAAATTGCTATTGAGCGGCCTCATATAGGTGCTACTTCTATATAAGTACACTTACAATTGCTTAACATAGCGTTAAATTGTCCCGAATCGGTTAATTGATAATTAATACTAACATTGACTATTAATTGTGCTAACTTCTCGAGTTTGATGGTGTCTGGGACCAAAAAATCCCAAATCCTCAAGGGCTACGCAGGATGAAAGCTCTCTATGTGGATTAGTCGATCTGAATGGTTGGATACCACATATATTAATAAAAAAATTAATTGTGCTAACTTTACTTTTATGCACCTTTACTTTAATGTCTTTTATCATTTTCCATTTACATTTCATGTCACTTATTTATTGTCACTATGTTTATGCATCTTGTCTTTATTGTTTTCTCTTAGCTTGCCAAAAGACCAAAAACATCTAAATATGACAAAACCCTAAAAACTCTTAATAATTTTGTGTGAACTTGGTATTATTATCCTATGCTTGAGGAGTTTGGACTTGTTAGACTTAGGTTATACTTTTCCTTTGCTTGGAGATTTTTGTATCTGAGAACTTAAGAATGTTAGAACAAGATTTGTTCTGATCAATTATCTTAGTTTTGATGATAACAATAATATGAATTTTGCTTAAGATAATATGGTACTCTAATCCAATGCAATTTCCCTTTCAGGAAATATATAAAGAGTACGCATAATTCAGCGCTCAGAAGCTTTGTCTCAAGGGTTCAGCATGCAACATCAGAACATGGTCTGGCAAGACATCAGAAGATGGTCGAAGCAGAATCAGAACATGGGTCTATGGAAGCATCAGAAGAACATGAGATCAGAAGCACTGAAGCTCAGAAGATGGTATCACGCTCAGAAGCACTTCAAGGTCAGAAGATCAGAAGATGCTATGCACCAAGCTGTTTGACTCTGATGATATTCAAACGCTGTATTCACAAACATCAGATCAGAAGAAAGTACAAGTGGCAAGCTACGCTGACTGACAAAAGGAACGTTAAAAGCTATTAAAGGCTACGTCAGTAGACACAGCGTGAACAAGGCTCGAGGTAGTTGACAAAAGTGTATAACATTAAATGCGATGCTGTACGGAACACGCAAAGCATTAATTGCACTCAACGGTCATCTTCTCAACGCCTATAAATATGAAGTTCTGATGAGAAGCAAGGTTGACGATTTTAACGATTCTGCACCAAAACAATTCTGAACAAGATTATTCAAAAACACTTGCTGAAACGCTGTTCAAATCAAAACTCAGAATCTTCATCTTCATCAAAGCTCACTACATTGCTTTTGTAATATTTTAGTGAGATTAAGCTTAAACGATTAAGAGAAATATCATAGTTGTGATTATCGCTTTTAAGAAGCATTTGTAATACTCTTAGAATTACATTAAGTTGTAAGTAACTAGAGTGATCGTGTTGATCAGAATACTCTAGGAAGTCTTAGGAGTGAACTAAGCAGATTGTAACTAGAGTGATCGTGTTGATCAGTAGACTCTAGAAAAGTCTTAGAGGGTATCTAAGCAGTTGTTCCTGGAGTGATCAGTGTGTGATCAGAAGACTCTGGAAGACTTAGTTGCGGACTAAGTAGAAAACCATTGTAATCCGTGCGATTAGTGGATTAAATCCTCAGTTGAGGTAAATCATCTCTGCGGGGGTGGACTGGAGTAGTTTAGTTAACAACGAACCAGGATAAAAATAACTGTGCAATTTATTTTTATCTGTCAAGTTTTTAAAGCTACACTTATTCAAACCCCCCCTTTCTAAGTGTTTTTCTATCCTTCAATTGGCATCAGAGCGCCGGTTCTAAGGTGCAAGCACTTAACCGTGTTTAGAAAAGATTCAGGAAGAGAAAAACGCTTCAGTAAAAGATGGTTGATGAAAGTGAAAAGTCTACACCTACACCTGCATCTACATCTGGCTCTGCTGAGCAATACAACGGTAACAATGGTTATACTAGACCGCCGGTATTTGATGGTGAAAACTTTGAATACTGGAAAGATAAACTGGAAAGTTACTTTCTGGGTCTAGATGGTGATCTATGGGATCTTCTGATGGATGGTTACAAACATCCTGTAAATGTCAGAGGCGTAAAGCTGACAAGGCAAGAAATGGATGATGATCAGAAAAAGCTTTTCAGGAATCATCATAAATGCAGAACTGTTTTGCTGAATGCTATCTCTCATGCTGAGTATGAGAAGATATCTAACAGGGAAACGGCCTATGACATATATGAGTCCTTGAAAATGACTCATGAAGGAAACGCTCAAGTCAAGGAGACCAAAGCTCTAGCTTTAATCCAGAAGTATGAAGCCTTCAAGATGGAGGATGATGAAGACATTGAAAAGATGTTTTCAAGATTTCAAACTCTTACTGCTGGATTGAGAGTTCTTGACAAGGGATACACCAAGGCTGATCACGTAAAGAAGATCATCAGAAGCTTACCCAGAAGATGGGGTCCTATGGTGACTGCATTCAAGATTGCAAAGAATCTGAATGAAGTTTCTCTGGAAGAGCTTATCAGTGCCTTGAGGAGTCATGAAATAGAGCTGGACGCAAATGAGCCTCAAAAGAAAGGTAAGTCTATTGCATTAAAATCCAATATCAAGAAATGCACTAACGCTTTTCAGGCTAGAGAAGAAGATCCTGAAGAATCAGAATCTGAAGAAGAAGATGAACTGTCCTTAATCTCCAGAAGGCTAAATCAACTCTGGAAGACCAAGCAAAGGAAGTTCAGAGGCTTCAGAAGTTCAAAGAAATTTGAACGTGGAGAATCTTCTGATGACAGAAGATCTGACAAGAAGAAGGTCATGTGCTATGAATGCAATGAGCCTGGACACTACAAGAACGAATGTCCAAATCTTCAGAAGGAAAGTCCCAAGAAAAAGTTTCATAAGAAGAAAGGTCTTATGGCAACCTGGGATGAGTCAGAAGATGATTCTGAAGACGAGCAGGCCAACTGTGCGCTGATGGCGACAGAAGATGACGGATCAGAATCTACATCAGAATCAGATTCTGAAGAGGTATTTTCTGAACTTACTAGAGATGAGTTAGTTTCCGGTCTAACTGAACTACTGGAACTCAAGTCTCAGATTAGTCTCAAATACAAAAAGCTGAAAAAGCAATTTGAATTTGAAACAAAGAAGCTTGAGTTGGAAAATTCTGAATTAAAAGAAAAACTTTTAAAATTATCCAATAATGTTGGATCTCCTTCTGATTCAGAAAAATCCACTCCTAGTCTAAACCATATTCTGAAAGAATATGATTTAAGTTTCAGGAAGTTCTTATCTAGAAGTATTGGCAGAAGTCAGCTAGCTTCTATGATATATGCTGTTTCTGGAAACAAAAGAGTCGGCATTGGTTTTGAGGGTGAAACCCCATACAAACTTGAACCTGTTGATGAAATGAAAATCACATACAAGCCATTGTATGATCAGTTCAAGTATGGCCACTCCCATGATATTAGGCACACTTCACATGCTCAAAGCTTTCACATAACACACACCAAAAAGCATGTGACACAACCTAGGAAATATCATGAAACTCACATTAAAAATTATCATGCTGTTCCTCCTATTGCTTACAATGCTAAACCTAAGTTCAATCAGAACTTGAGGAGAACTAACAAGAAAGGACCCAAGAAAATGTGGGTACCAAAGAAAAAGACTATTTCTTTTACAGATTCTCTTGGCGACAAGGAAGATAAAAATCAACATGACATGTCACCTGGATTCAAGTTGGTCTCAACACTTGAAGGGAAGAAAGATTGTTTTCCAAGTTCTGGTTCTTAAATCTGTTGAAGAAACTATGTTTGTAGGTTTTCAGAAAAGAAAGTTTATTAGTCTTGGAACCATCTGTTTTGTTTGTCTCTAAAGCATTGATGTTTCATTCTTGATTATTCTGAATGATCTAAATGCTACAGAATATACAACATTGAAACATTGATTGTGGACAAATCAATAAACATCTGTTTTGATGATAAACTTGTTTCTGATAAAACAAAGAGCTTAAGAATTTCTGCAGATACAGTTTTGTCTTATCAGAAGCTGCAGAACAAAGAAGTGAACCTCCAGAAGCTGTGTATATCAGAAGTAATGAATCAGAAGATCATTCAGATTTATATCAGCACACTTCAGAAGAAGTGTTTCCAGAAGAGAAAGTTGATCAGATCAGAAGCAGTGATCTAAATCTGAAGGCGTAAAATCTCTCTGATATTTACAGCTGTCATCTATTATCTGATGATGAACACGTGTCTGTACGGTTTGTACAAAGCGTGCAGTTGAAAAGACGCCGACCTAGGTAACTGTATTAAATCATTTCATTTACTGTGTTCTCTCTCCTAATGTCATTTCTCATTAAATGCATAATGATTTCTTTTTAAATCTTTTAAATAACCCGCTTCATCTTCATTCCCTCTTTTTCTCTCTTTCTCTCTCTTTTGTGCATTCACTTCGTTGCATCTCTCTTCAAACCCTAGTTCTTGATTTGATCTCAAAGCTTTATCATAATGAATCCATCTTCTCGTTCATCAATCTCTAAAGATAGAATCACTTCCACACAGAACCGTTTAAGCAAAAATGATGCTCCATTGAAAACATGCTTAATACCCACGAAAGAACTGGAAGTTCTATGTGAATCGGCTGTGGACGTCAACAACCTTAAAGCAAATGGCTTTCAGTGTGATGCAAGAATCTTTGAGCAAGGATGGTCTAAATATCTTGATAGATTGGTTGGTCCAATTTATCCTGAACTTGTAAAGGATTTTTGGGTACATGCAACAGTTACCCCAACTGCCATCATTTCATTCGTGCTAGGGCATGAAGTGACTATCACTGAGAAACTCATCAGAAAGCTGTACAATCTTGATGATGAAGAAGGTTGGTCTGAGTTTCAACCCCATACAGTTGACTGGACTTTAGTTGAAAAACAAATCTCTACGGTTGTTGGAACTGATTCTCATTTTACGGGCAACTTAAAGCCTTTTTATAAAGTATGGGCTGAGATTATTCTGGGTTCTCTTCACCATAGAAAAAGGATGCTCTGCTCCTCCTACATCAGTCCGACTCACAAGTATACTCTTTTCTGCATTGGCAAAAAGATAGAGATCAACATCTCTCATATTCTATTTGAGAATCTGAAAACCTCTATCTTTGAGTCAAGAGAAGATGAAAGGGCGAAGTACCCTCATATTCCAAGAACAACCATTCCTTTCGGAAGGATGATTTCAGACATTCTGATTGAAAGCAAAGTGGTGGACTCCATCAGAAATCGTAATGCCTCGCATTTTCTTGGAGTAACTCAAGGTCCCATCTTCAATGGTGTTGATCTGTTCGGACTGGAAGTCATTAAGAATGTACCTGTTATGTGCACAAGCTTTCCTGACATTCTGTCAAGAAGAATTGCTGTTGAAGGATTCATATCTTTGTATCATAAAGAACTTGATCAAGTTGTCAAGTTTTACTTGGAAGATTGTGTGAGGAAGCAATCAGACGTTGATCCTGCTTGGATCCGTGGCAGAGTACTTCCATCCAAAGATGATATTCTGAAGAAGGATAAAAAGGAACGTCAGGCAAGGCTAAAAAGAAAGGCACAAGAAGATGAGGCTGAGAGAGCCAAGAAGTTGAGGGTCACCTATGATCCTGACAAGGTGGACTCTAAAGAACGAAGAGATAAAAGGATCAGAGATTCCTTTCGCAGAACCAGATCTTCTTCTTCTTCTGTACAAATCTCCAGAAAGGTCTTTACTCCACCTCCTTCTGTCCCTAAACCATCTTTCCAATCACCTCCATCTGAACCAAAAGTAAACTTCACCCTACCAAATCCTTCTCCATCATCCTTCTCCTCTCCCATTCTAAACCCCACACCTTTAAGTATTCTTCCCCCAACTCCTTCTGATAAATCTCTCTCACCAATTCCCTTTACAAACACTCCATCCTCGTCTCAATCCATCATTTCTGATATTCCATCCTCATCAATCATTCTCTCAGATATCCCCTCTTCCTCATCCACCGTACTTCCAACTTCTATATCTCATCTCTTACCTATCGAAAATTCCGAACCTTACTGTCTTCTCTATCCTGACTACAAATTCACCTTCAATCCGCCTGAACCTGAACCCTATACCTACCTGGAACTTTTCAGACTTGAGGTGATTAGCAGTCTAGACCTTCTGAAGGATGCATTCCTAAATGGTCTGGATGATGTTTCTACAAGAAATCTCTGGAGAAGATTTCGCAAGGATTTTCAAGTAGAAGCAATGGGAGTACAGAAAAGACTAGTGGCTGCTGCCCCTGGTTACCCTGGTTACCTTCTGGAGGAAGATAATGGTATATACTACCATCCTCTCAGAAATTGTGTTGCTGCTGAGGAGAAGCCCTTTGTGGATGAATTGGAAGTATTAAGACTGGCTGCTGAAATGGAAGCAAATCCATGCAGGGATATGGTTATCTTTATTCCTGACTATCCTGTTCTGCTAGGAGACTTCAAGACTCTCTTTGACTATCTGAGGGAAAACCCGTCTGAGAAAGATCCAAACTTGGTCATTCCAGAAGTTGTTGACCCACCAGTAGTTGAAGGTCCTTCTGCTCCCAGGAATCTAGCTGCCATTCTTCAGGCACTTGAGAATGGAGACTCGGAAATTCCTGCTGCAGAATATGGAGATGCTTCTATGCAAGAAGCAGATGCTGAAGATCATGTTGCCAAAATTGTTCCTGTTGAGGAAATCCCTGCAAATGATCTATCTATGGAAGCTGCAGATCAACATGCCATTCCTGTGGTTGAAAGCGGTGAAGCTTCTTCTGGTGAATCTTCTCGTCTTGCAAGGACTTTAGAAGAAATTCAGAAGAGACAGGATGAGCAAAGCTCACTCAATGATCAGTATAGTGCTTTCATGGTGAGGCAAGAAGGACACAACAATATGGTTCAAGAGATGCTGACCAAGATCTTGTCAAGACTAGGGCCATCTTAGATTGAGTCTGTGTTGTTTCTTTCCTTTCGTTGCATCTGTCTTTGTGCATCTGATCTTTCTTATCTTCATGTACTTCTGTACCTGCTGTTTGCACTTCAATGAAATCGTCTTCTTTCTCCATGTGTTTCATTTTATTTGTCGTTTTATGCATCTAAATCTTTTGAAATATTCTTTTTGATGTTATGACAAAAAAAGGGGGAGAAGATAAATGATAAATGATTTGATTAAATCTATCAGTTGCTGGGTAAAGCTCCCACACATTCACTAACAAGAACTGCAAGTTCTACATGGTTTAAGTGTTTTGCAGGTATAAAGAAGTGAAGAGAATCTTCAAAGCAAAAAGCAAACACAGAAGCAAAACCATGGAAACTGAAGCAAGCCGAGTGCTGTCAAGCTTCAGAAATCAGAAGCAAGAAAGAAGAATGAATCAGAAGCACTGGAAATAGAATTTGATCCATATTTGTCTATTTGATCTGACAAAATTCTATTTGCTCTGATACATTATTTGCTCTGATACATTATTTCAGCCTATATGGCTCTGATACATATAATGTGTTCAAACATATATCTTATGTTCTAACTCGTTCATGCTGACTTTTGTCGTTTAGTTTTTGTTCTGTAACATTTCAGGATGTAGAGATGCTCAGATGATGCTCTGGTACATTCAACAATGTTCTGATACAAATCTAGCATGAAGTGATGTTGATAGAAATTCAAAGTTCTGAAGCTATCCGAGGGAAGCAGAAATCAGAAGCTGCGAATGTTCTAAAGATCCAGAAAACTCAAGTTCTGAAGCTGTCCTGAATGGAAGCAGAAATCAGAAGCTGTGAATGTTCAGAAGATCGAAGAAATTCAAGTTCTGAAGCTGTCCTGAATGGAAGCAGAAATCAGAAGCTGTGAATGTTCAGAAGATCAAAGAAATTCAAGTTCTGAAGCTGTCCTAGATGGAAGCAGGAATCAGAAGCTGTGAGTGTTCTAGGGATCTAAGGAAATTCTAGTTCTGAAGCTGTCCTATGGAAGCAGAAGTCAGAAGCTATGAATTCTCTGAAGACAAGAAGCTTATATGATCGTCTCTACCGAAATAATCAGGGAAGTCTTTTATTAAAGTTCTTCGAGTATTTATTTCAGGGGGAGATTATTTATCTCAGGGGGAGATTGTTAATCTCAGGGGGAGACATATTCATATGCTTATGCTATAGCTGTGTAATTTGTCTTTTGCCTTCTATTCTTTCTGATCGCAAATTCATATCATTTATATATGTTTTTGTCATCATCAAAAAGGGGGAGATTGTTAGAACAAGATTTGTTCTGATCAATTATCTTAGTTTTGATGATAACAATAATATGAATTTTGCTTAAGATAATATGGTACTCTAATCCAATGCAATTTCCCTTTCAGGAAATATATAAAGAGTACGCATAATTCAGCGCTCAGAAGCTTTGTCTCAAGGGTTCAGCATGCAACATCAGAACATGGTCTGGCAAGACATCAGAAGATGGTCGAAGCAGAATCAGAACATGGGTCTATGGAAGCATCAGAAGAACATGAGATCAGAAGCACTGAAGCTCAGAAGATGGTATCACGCTCAGAAGCACTTCAAGGTCAGAAGATCAGAAGATGCTATGCACCAAGCTGTTTGACTCTGATGATATTCAAACGCTGTATTCACAAACATCAGATCAGAAGAAAGTACAAGTGGCAAGCTACGCTGACTGACAAAAGGAACGTTAAAAGCTATTAAAGGCTACGTCAGTAGACACAGCGTGAACAAGGCTCGAGGTAGTTGACAAAAGCGTATAACATTAAATGCGATGCTGTACGGAACACGCAGAGCATTAATTGCACTCAACGGTCATCTTCTCAACGCCTATAAATATGAAGTTCTGATGAGAAGCAAGGTTGACGATTTTAACGATTCTGCACCAAAACAATTCTGAACAAGATTATTCAAAAACACTTGCTGAAACGCTGTTCAAATCAAAACTCAGAATCTTCATCTTCATCAAAGCTCACTACATTGCTTTTGTAATATTTTAGTGAGATTAAGCTTAAACGATTAAGAGAAATATCACAGTTGTGATTATCGCTTTTAAGAAGCATTTGTAATACTCTTAGAATTACATTAAGTTGTAAGTAACTAGAGTGATCGTGTTGATCAGAATACTCTAGGAAGTCTTAGGAGTGAACTAAGCAGATTGTAACTAGAGTGATCGTGTTGATCAGTAGACTCTAGAAAAGTCTTAGAGGGTATCTAAGCAGTTGTTACTGGAGTGATCAGTGTGTGATCAGAAGACTCTGGAAGACTTAGTTGCGGACTAAGTAGAAAACCATTGTAATCCGTGCGATTAGTGGATTAAATCCTCAGTTGAGGTAAATCATCTCTGCGGGGGTGGACTGGAGTAGTTTAGTTAACAACGAACCAGGATAAAAATAACTGTGCAATTTATTTTTATCTGTCAAGTTTTTAAAGCTACACTTATTCAAACCCCCCCTTTCTAAGTGTTTTTCTATCCTTCAAAGAATTCATCTGGACCTTGGACTTTTCGTCTGAGAACTTGGCCCTGTCCTGATAAACAGTTGAACTTTTGAACTTGGGATTCATCCGATGCTTTGTGATCTTAATGTTCATCAGATACACTTGGGGTCTTGAATTTCATCTGATGCTTGGTTCATCTAAGGCTTTGGATTCATCTGATCATATTGCTTTGCTTGCTTGTTGCTTCTTGAGGCTAAATCCAAAGGGAAAGGAATGGTTAATCTCAATTTTTCTGCCACGACAATCATAAGAATTTTTTTGTTACTAATCTCATCTTCTTCATCAATTCTTCATTTTCTAAATCAGAGGATGAACTCACCTCATTATCTTCCCATGCTATGTAGGCTATTTTTTTATTCCTTTTTCCCTTTATGACCACTTTTCTTAGCAAATTTTGGACAATCATCATTCACGTGTCCTTGCTTTCCACATTCAAAGCAAGTAAAATTTTGGATTGACGTAGAAGCTTCCTTCTTCTTGAAAAATTTCTTCCTTTTTGCAAAGTTTAAAGATTTATCATTATTGAGGAACTTGTCTAACCTTTTTACAAAATGAATGAAGTTCTCATCTTCATTCGATGAGTCTTCTTCCAGTTATTCCCTTGAATCAACTTTTGAAGCAATACTTTTGCATTTCTTCTTTTGATTCTCATGCTTCTCTAGGCTTCCAAGTTCAATCTCATGCTCTTTAAGTTTTAAGAATAATGTTGCGACGTCATTTTTTATGGGCTCTTCTTTCTCGATATCACCGTCACTTTCGGTTGCCATGCCCTGGTTAATGATCTGTGAGTTTTAAGATTAAGTTTATCATTAGAAAAAGTCTTAGCAAGCGCCGCCAAGTTATCTTTCAAGTGTGATAATCTTTTATGCAAGTCAAGAATTTATTCTTCGAGCTACATCTTGAACATTTCATACTCTTGAGATAATGTGTTCAATTTTGATCTTTTCACTTTCACGGTTCCTTCACAAGTGACTTCTAACGTATTCCATATTTGCTTCATTGTTGTGCATTGAGAAACACGAAAGAATTTATCCATGCTTAGTTCTACTTGAAGAAGAATCTTTGCTTTATTGTCATAGAGAAATTTTTTCTTATTATCTTCATCCCACGAACTTTTAATCTTGGGTGTACCAATGCCACTGACAACACTTGTGGGAATGAAAGGACCATTTTCTACAACATTCCAAACTCCTTCTCCTTGTGCTTCAAGTTTTGAATGTATGCGGATCTTCCAAAAATCATAATATTCATCATAGAACAAATGAGGATTATTGTTGCTACTACTGTCTCTAAAAATTGGATTTGCATAAGCCATTCTCTGGATCTTAGGAACATGTTACATATAACTTGCTCTGATGCCCGATATAAGAATTTAGTGCATCTAAGAGGGGGTGAATTAGATTTTTAGAAATTTTATTCAGAAAGTAACAAACTTTTTCCTTGAGAATTTACTAGTTTACTTTTACTGGTTTATCCTGGTTAATCTTTCCAAACAAGAGTACTCCAGTCCCCTCACACCCTATGAAAGATTTCACTATGTTAGAATTCTTGTTATAATCAACATTATACTCTCTTACATAATTCTAACACAATTAAGAAAGCATTCCACTTTCTATGGTTTTAAAATCTAAGAGAAAGAACCCTACTTCGTCTTTTACACACTTGTTTTCACAACTTGATAAACAAGTTTACAACAGACTTATACAAATGTAATATATTTTGTGTACATTTGATTGTTTGATCACTTTTCAAACACTTGTAAAAATATTCTTCCCTTTCCAGAAATAATATGATCAAATGATATGTAAACTTAAGTGCTCAAAGAAGAGAATGAAACTTTTTATCTGATATGAAATTATGCAGTAGAAAAAAATTTCTATTAAAATATTTTGAACAAGGTAAAAATATATCAGGAAAGACGTAATTTTGAATTTAAAACTTCCTCTATCTATAATTATCCATGCACCTTTTGATTTTCAAAAAGCAATTTTTGGAAAATGATTATGAATAATCGTCATGATTATGAAAATGTTTAGAGATGGAGAGAGGTGAAAAACAATGCAATGATTCAGTATTTTTCCACTTGAAACAAAGTTTAATCGATTAACAATATGAGTTAATCAGTTACCCTAGCTTTAACATTAAAAAATATGTGGAAATGGAATGGTTAATAATTATCTTGATGTCTTTACCAAGGGGTTAATCGATTAACCTTATAGAAAATTCAAGTTCTCATCAAACAGAAGCATAGTTAATCGATTACACTGGAATGAGTTAATCTATTAGCTTCGCGTGGACTTAGAAAATTTCAAAGTTTAACGATGCCATATTTTTCCATTTTGAAAATAATGCATAAAATGAGTTTGAAACTTTTTCTTTGAGCATATAAGGTTTATACCATCAAAACATAGTGTACCTTAGCTTATCTTGATTAAATTCCAAATTCCATAGCTTAATCAAATTAATTTCGTTAAACCATACCGTTGAATCATCCTTGCTAAGAGACTTAAAACTTGTCTTGAAACTCTTAGTCCATTGTTGAATCTTTTCCTTTTTATATAAATTTGTCTTCATCAAAATATCTTTATAAGAAACTTGTCTTCACAAGATGGTATTATCTAATACCGATAACTAGGCTCGTATTTTGGAGACCTACCACCCTGGCGAGAAAGTATGCAAGCGATGGCCTCCTGACGTGTTTAACGAGTATTTCTATTTTTATCCGAGTGTCATTGATGACTTCGGTGAGGGTATCCCGTTTGTCATTTTCTAGTCTGAAGTTCTAAAAGCTCTGAATGACTCCCATTCCCAACCTTATCATAATAGCTAGGCCTTTTCCCGGGAATTCAAGGTTGTTTGTTGGGGTCTTAATATCATGCCGACTATTGGTATTTTATTTCTTTTTAAGAGGCGAAAGACGTGTATAAAGGAGGTTGATTTCCCATGAGTGCTATGCATGGACGGACCATTCCTCTAAGTTACAGGTAATGCCCATTGTCTCGAAGTTGTATATGATGAGGACAAGACATACCAGTTTCCCTTTAACTAAACTAGTGACCCTATCTCTATTATGAGTTATGACCCATACAAGTTGAGTGCCATTGAGAGAGAGTTTGGTGATCTCTTCGAGAAATTTTGTGTCATGAGAGTGTGTGACTTGTTCAAGTATGAAGGTAACCTATATAAATTGGGTGATTTCCTCGATATAACAGCTTTTCTGTCATTCTATTTGTTATTCCTTTATCTTTCTTCTAACTTATTCAACATTTTTTATGCAATGAAGGTGACACACATTACGGTGGCAGAGAAGAAAGTGTTTATGGATCAAGCCAAAGCCCACTGACCGTGCATCATAGTGATTCGAATGGTCTTCAGACTCGAGTTACCAAGAAAATAAAAAAATGTACCATGAGGCGTCGTGATTAAGGTTGTCCCTGTCACAATAATTCGCGCTCCCGGGTTCCTAAAAGCTGCTCCAACATTTGAGCACCTATCTTATGAAGGGTGTTATCCTATGGTGAGCTATGTTTGAGGTCGCTGATTCATCTGGCTAACAAGCAGATGAGTTAAGGCTTGAGCTTTCCAAAATGAAAAGTGCTCAAGTTGTTTGTAAAACTTTGATTTCCTCGGCTAACAACGTAATCATTGGTCTTGAAAGGTATATAAAGTCTACCCAAAAAGAGTGTGACTTATTCAAGGAACTGAAAGAGTCTCTTAAGACCAATTGTAAGTCTCATTACGATAAACTCTCTCATGTCCACCAAGAAGCAGCTTCATTCAAAGAAATTGTTGAGAAGCTTAGTAAATACCTTGAGGAGGATCATATGACTGGTCTACTGTGTGAGGATCAAGGTTTTGAGAAGGCCAAATCTCGGGCTCTCTGCCTTTACCCCAATCTCAACGAAGGCGAGATGGACTACTTCGAGGTTGTGGTAGATAATTGTATAGTGGATGAAGTTAATCCATATCTAAATACTAATTAAAATGCTTCCCCAAAGACTCAATTTGTCGCCCCTATTAAGATAGATGAGGAGTCTAATGTCGTAGTGATGCAAGATCAACAAGGCGAGATGGTTGTTGAGTCTACTCCTGAGGCCTATGAGTCTTTAATGTCCTAATCTTTTTGTTGGTAGGGTCTGCTAGTTCTTTAAATTTTTTAGGTACTAAAAATATTTTAGTAATTTTATTTGGTTTCGTTTTGATAAATCATGATGTATGAGCCTGAATGGCCTATTTTTTCTCGTTTAAAGCTTTGCTCATAAATTTTATTCCTGAATTTTATATAAGATTTTTTCTTCTAATGAAAGTTATTTTCGGGGCATCATTGGGGCTCATCCTAATCTAATTGTAACTAGGATAGGCATCAATGAAGCTTAAAGTTTTGAAACCTAAAGCACCATTAATAAGTCTGTTAATGCTGGATAATGGATAAGGGTCTTTATGGCATACTTTGTTCAGATTTGTGAAATCCATGCACATTCGCCACTTTCTCGAATTCTTCTTCACCATCACTATGTTAACCAACCATGTTGGGTACTTGATTTCCTAGATGAACCTCGCCACCAACAACTTTTTTACCTCTTTTGTCGTTGTAGCTAACCTTTTTTTCTTCACCTTCCTTTTGCTTCCTATAGGAAACAGGTTTTACCCTGAGCTTTATGGATAGTAAATGCCAAAAGGTTTTACCCAGGCATATGTGTGAGCGCCCATGCAAAAAGGTTTACATTCTCCCGCAATAGCTTCACAATCTCCACTTCTTCATATTCTGGAAGTATCACCCTAATCTGGGTAATTTGGTATCTTCAATGCCTATGTAAATAGTTTTTAGTTCATCCATGGAAGTTAGACTTTCTTCTGGATGTCTCCACGTGGATCTAGGTCCACATAGTGTATTATATGTTTATTAGGGATGGACTCCTTGTTGAATTTTTTCTTCAACTCCAGACTGTCTTTGCAGCACCGCCTCGATAATTCATGGTTTTCTTTAACTACTCCAACTCGCCCATTGCATAGTGGGTACTTCATGGTTAGATATAGTAGCGACAGTATAATCTCTACAGCGTTGAAAGTCGGTCTGCCTATGATCATGTTGTAAGGTGAAGGGGTGTTTATCGCCATGTATATTACTTTTATCGCTTTCGCATTCCCATTCATCCCGAAGGTGGTCTTGATGGTGATGTAACCCATGACTTGTACTTACTCGTCTGAGAATCCTACTAATGATCCTTGGAATGGTTGGAGGAGTTACGGGTCTAACTTAAATTCTTGGAAAGCTTCCCAATAAAGAATATTTGTCGAATTCGTAAAATCAATCAGTACTCTTTTCACATTCCAATCATGAATTTGGAGATTAATCACCATCAGGTTGTCTTTATGTGGAATTATACCTTCAATATATCTATAACAGAAACTGACTGTCAAGACTGAGGATCTTTACTCGGTGGGAGGAACACTGGAAACATGCATCACCTGCCAAGCATACTTCTTCCTGGATGAATTGGATTCACCTCCATATTAAAATCCACCTATTATTATACTTAACATATAGCATGTTGCACTCTGTACCCGCTCCTTCTGCATACTTCGGGCCCTCTTAATTGGATAAGTTTTTTCCTTGGACTTTAATTTATGGAGACCTTCTTCTATTTACGCTTCGATGGACCTTCTGCATAATTTTTTGAAGGTGACCTCTCTATGTCAATTTCTCAACCTCCTACTTAAAGTGGTGACGGTTGTCAGTGTGGTGACCATGTACTATGTGGTATTTGCGCCATTTGTCGGTATCCGTCCACATAATATTACCCTCGGGCGGTTCAAATTATAAATGATCTTTGTATGGAAGATCTCTTGCAAAATTCTTTCAAGTTTTGTGTTCAACACGGTGAAATATTGATACGACCTCCTATTGGTCTTGAATGTTGATTTCTCCTACGGGGGTACTTGATCTCGATGTCTTCTTTGCCCATTGGTTTCTGATTTTGACGCTTCCTTCTCTTTCACATCCCTTGTCCTCTTCTTTGCATTACTCTCATTCCCTTTAATGTAACAATATGCCTGTGCCATTATCTTCACCATTATTATCGTCGAATTCTGGGTTAGGGACTCGTTGAAATGCCTAGCTTTAAGGTTAATCTAAAAATCCCCAACAAACATTTCTTCATTAGAATGTTCGACTTTAATAGTTTCTTCATTAAAACAAGTCAGGTATTCTCAGAGCGATGCACTCTACCCTTGGCGAACATTAAAAATACTTGTGGTAAATAAGTTTATGTGTTTCGTGATAGAAAACTGATGTATCATTTTCCTAGTTGAATCTTGGTAGCTGGTTAACCTGAGAAGGCTTGTGTACCAGCATAACATAACATCCTTAAATGTACCTGTCATCATCTTGTATTTCAGTGAGTTAGGAGCTTCAATGATTTCTATCTGAGTGTTTACTGTTATGATATGTTGAGAGCCACTTTTGCCATCAAAAGTGGCCAATGGAGGTAGGTCGCTTCAAATTATCCAGGATTTGATCGTCTTAAATTTCCAATGTAAGAGGTTGTGGGTCGATCGAATCCTTCAATTCTTCGCTTTTGGTGGAGTTTGATGTTGATTTTGCTGCAGGGCGTGCACGTTGCTCTACAATAGATCGTTCTGATGACGCATGTCTTCCACGACGATTAGTAATTCCTTCATGGCTGCGTGTGATCCTTGATCATTGGGGTTTGCTTTCGTCATTGGGGAAGGACGAGAAAAATAGTTTGAAATGTTTTTGTATTGCCCATACACGTTTTACTAGAGCCCTACAGTGGGCGTCAAATGTTCATGCAAGAACACTAGTTGGTAACTCTACTCATGTTGGTCGGTAAGAGTCGTAATAGGTAAGGTTTATGTGAGAGTTGAGTCTTCTATTTTGGTTGACGTACATTTCTTTTATATTGATTCCCCTAAGCCTGATAAGAGAAAGGAGATATAAATGCATTTAATCATCATAAATGGCTTTGATAGCCACTTATTTGATCATTATGGCATTGATGAAACATGTTCAGATACACTGACTTCATATGATAAATGTCCATAAATGCTCGGTTATCTCGCTAAGTGTGGTCATCATCGTGCTCAAACTCGAAAATGGGTTGTGGTCTATTTACAGTTATAACTTGTTCTAACTCAATTCCTCTGAATGGTCGGGCAAGCCAACCACGGAAATATCTCGGGATGTACACAACCCTGTGCATGAGGCCCAAATGGGACGAGATGCTTAAGGGAGGAATCATCCTGGTAATCTAACCATTGCAATTTTTTTCGGATGTGCGCAACCCACAAACATGAAATCCAAATGATGCGAGATGCTAAGGGAGGGGTCAACTAGATAATCCATTATGTACAAATTGATTTTTGATGTATTTGATGCTTATAATGGAGAATTGATTTTGTCTTTTGAATTGATGTTACTTAAAAGAATAATTTATAATTTTTTAATTTAATTATGATTTTTGCATTAAATTATTTGTTAAATTAACTTTTATATAAATAAATTCAAATATAAACTTCTTTTTAATCAAATCAATTTTATACCATCAATTCACTCAAATACACGTAATCAAATATGTGATTAAAATGATTAATTATAAAAGAAATTCTAATCTTTTTGCATTATGTACAAATATGTCAAGATAAAATCATTTATTAAAATCTACTATGTGTTGGTGTGCTTTGTGGGCGTGCACGCGTTTGATATAATTTTAGAGGTTTGAGTTTGATTTTTTTTTTTTTTTAAATATTCTCTAAAAAGAATCAATTCACATCGCATTTATACACATTTTGGTGTAACATGTGATAAAAAATGTTGAAACCATAAAATGAAACCCGAAATGTTAAAAGCAATAACATAAATAAATTACAAATTTGAGAAAAATTGAAGATTTTTCATTAAGTAATTAGTGTAAAAGAATTTCACTATTTTATATTTAAAAAAAAAAAAAGAAGAATATTTCTACTACTATACTTAGGACTAGAGTATTTTCATATTACAAAATTGTTTTTTTGTTAAGAACTATGTGTCTACATCTAAGTTCTAACCATGCACAATAGTAGCAGCATATTAACACTATGTCATTGTTGTCGTTGGATACTAGGCTCATTTTCTTGTCTTAATCACAAGGTGGGCCCATACATTGCCTGCAGCTCTTCCAACTTCACCAAACTTTGAACTTGAAGTGGTCACGAGAATGCGACAAAACGCTACCACACAAAATCTCCGATAGATAGTGCTTCAAATCTTCGGGCGAATATCTAACCACCAAATCCAACCCGACCCGATATTTCATGTAAAACTCCCTATACTTATCAACAACCTTCAAATCCAACGACTCTTTTATTTCATCTCGCATTCTCGGGTCGGGTACGACCCACAAACACTGTGTTCTACACGCTTCCTCAAACGCCAAATTAAAATTCTGGAAAATAACTGACGCATTTTCCGCCGTTGGATTTTCCGGAATCGACGATAGGACTTTACTCCACGCCATGCGCTCGTATTTGGAAACATACTCCTTCACCTTCATCTCATGCTTGGTTAACCAATCCTCGCCGAGAATAAACCCTAGATTCGAGTTTCGGACTTTAACGACGACGTATTGCATGTTATTAGCGAGAAAGAGATAAGAAAGTGCAATGTCTTTGTATAGTTCCGATTTTCCGTCGAGTTTGCAGAGAACCGAGAGGATCAACCATGAGAGACGCTTTGAAATCTCCGACGGCGGATTATCCTCGTCGTGAGATGGACTTTTGTAGTACGATTCCGGTAACGGAGTTTGTGGCCAATCGGAGAAGATATCGGAGAGCGCGTCGCTGTAATCGTTGAGAAGTGAAATGTAGTTCATAACGTAACGCGTGAGAGGATGAATCCCTCCGCCTGGTACCGGAATCTTTGAAGTTTCCTTCTGAATCGCCGATTCAAAATCAGTTAGCATTGTTCTAACGGATTCACCGAGCCTCAACTCTGAAGTGATCACCTGAGCACTAATCGGCGAGGTTGAATCCGATGCAAATAACGATTCAATTTGCAGAACATTATCAGAGATTGCTTCATACAAATCAAGAATTCTGAACATTTTCTCCGGCGAGTTCTTACACTTCGCAACGTTCTCCGGGAATCCGAACAACATTATAGCGCCTTCTTTACAAATCTCAGTGAAACATGAATATGCAATATTCCTCTCCGCAGTCTCCGGCATATCGAAAATGTAATTGCAGAGTATTCTCTCGCCGGGAAAGAGAGTGTTAACGGCAACTTTAACGGCGTTTATCCAACACTTGATCTTCCATTCAAGAAATTCCCAATCCATTTTCTGAACCTGAGAGAAACTCACCTTCTCAACTCCGAGATTGTATAAAGCTTCATCCATAATCGATTTTCTCACAATTACGTAAACATTTGCGCACTCTTTGCTGTAACCGGTGAAGATCATACATTCTGCAATAGCTTTCAAATTCGATTCAACAGTTGTTAGTGATGATGAGTCCTCGTCAGAGAATTCATCGTCGATGTCGGAGAATTTAAAGCTGTTAAAACTTCTCTGACGATCAACGGTGGATTCAACTGAGAGTGATTTCGAGCCGTAACGGTTTCTGTTATGTGATAGTATTCTGTAAAATTCTGTTTCGAGTTTCTTCATGGCGAGTTTCATTAAGGACTGTGCTTTGATGAGTTTCTGAGAGGTGGAATCACGTGCGATGAGGTACATCATAGCGTATTGTAATCTCTTAACTGCGTTAAGATACTGTTTGGCTTCTTGAGGAGAGTTTGTGAAAAGAGAATAGTTAGAAGATGTGGAAATGGAGTTCCATTTGGTTATGAGAGAGTGAGCGGTTTCAATGTTTTCGTCAACTATTGCGTCGGAGAAGGTTTGGTTCTGAGGTGAGGAAGGTGGTAATTGTGGTGGTGGTGATTTGGGTGGTGGGGGTTTGAAGAAAAAGAAGCTTCTAGGTTTTGGCATTTGAAGGGTTTGTTTGTTTGTAGTTAATGTGTATGTTGAAGTTTTAAGTTGATTTTTGTAAAAAGTGATTCTAGTTTGGAGTTTGAGGGTTAGGGGTATTTATAGAAGTGGAAACACTTGAAATTGATTGAGGTGTGAACTTAATTTTGTCAGCTTGTGGGGAATAAAGACAACAGACGCGGTAGTAGGTTCAGATATTGCCAACATAATTTTCTTAATTTAGAACAACCGAGTGATTGAAAATTTGAAATGCATTATGGATTTTAGTTTTAAATTAAGTGTGCTGATTTCCCTATCATCGTAGAAGAAAAAATAATACAATCTAAAAAAGTGTTTGCATGGTTAAATTTGGGAAAAAGAAGCATGCATTAAGTTAAGACTATAATTGTGTTTTACGAGAAACTCTTAATTATTATTTTTTATTTAATATTTGTGTTACTCTAAACCAACAATTATGAATCTTCATAGCAAAATTGAGTTATCTAAGCTAGGTCATGCCTCATTATTCCATGTACACATTTCCTACATAGATTATTTTGGATCTGGAAAATTCGATGGCAATTAACATAGGTCATGCATCATTATTCCATGTACACATTTAGTAGTAGTCATAAAGAGTAAATTTATATAGCTAGGGGAATTTTAATCATTGTACCAAAATTTAGTACAGAAAATGAAATCCAGCTTCCGACTTTTTCTTCTCGTCTACATTACACTTACAGTATATTTGATGGTTTCTAAGTATGTACTATGAAAGAGTATTTTTAGAAAGAGACGGTGGAATAAAATTAATTACACGCGGTTTGGTTTTGATTTGGTAAAAATGAACCAGTCTCTCCATTTAGTTGCTTGCGACTGCTAGTGCAGTCTAATTTTGTTTTGCTTATTCAATAAGGTTTAATATAGTTTTTTTTTTCAATGTGCATTTGAGTCCTCCAGTTTTTCAATTAAGCAACTTTTTTATGAATTTCTTTTAACAATTTGAACCATCAAATTTATCATATTTTTTATTTTATTGTCTCCTTAATTTTCCCCTCAATTTTACACTAACATTGTCATTCTTTACGACGTAATTTCATTGTCTTCTCAACATAAATATTAATTAAATATAAAATATTTAAAAATATGGAATAGAGGGTGAGAATATGGAAGTTACTACTATATAGTATTTCTTCCGTTTTATTATAAATTATTTTAATTATTTTATATTTATTAAAAAATGTAATGATTGTCATCGGTCCAGGAAAATTTTTGAATAGTCGGGGGTTTAATCCCTCGTTCGTTCGAGGAAAAAAAATTCTCTAATTAAATTGGTCATTACAAATAGTTTGCGAGGGGTTGGTCACCTTAATATTTTGTATGGGGTTTTCTCTTGCAAAATGCAGTCACTCTGCTGTCACGCAGGCGTATGCCTTAATATGGTGTTGTATTGTGTCAGTATTTAGCTAGGAGTTAATCCCATGATAAATTGTAAGCGTTATTCATTGACTTGGGGTTAACTCCCTAGCAAGTTGCAATAATTTTTTTCGACAAACCTCCCTTGGCATTAATATACTAAATAAATATATAATTTTAAAATTTATAAAATTAAATCAAACATGATTAAAATTAAAATAAATTTAAAATTATGTGATATGATAACCGTGAATTATGTGATTGATTGCTAAATGCTAGTTGATGTGGAATAGTTTAAATTTGATGTTAATATATGGATAACATGTGATTACTTATGTATGTATTATGAATTAATGACTTATGATTAATATTCATAGATGTGTTAAGTGATGTGATATCCATGATATGTTGGAATGAATATATATATTTATATGTTTCACTGAGATTTGGGCCTTATTATGGTGTTAGTAGTAGTACTAGTGGGAGTGTGAGGTTAAGCCCATTAGTAAAAGTGAACATTAGTGAAAAGAATAAAATAAGAGGAATTGGGGAAAAGGTTAGAATTTTGAAAATTTTGATAAGAACGTAGAAAGAGAGAAGTGCAGAGAGCTAGGACAATCCCATTGGAAGCTTAGAGCAAACTTCAATTCAAGGTAAGGGTGGGGTTCTTACTCTATAAGAGTTTTTATGATAATGGGAATGGTAGAGATTAGGCTTCATAATTTGGTACCCATGCTTGTATGAGAAATTGAATTCTGATGTGTTTATGATGGTGTGAATGGTGTGTAATTTCTATGCAATTGATGAGATTGATGTTTGAATATGAACAATTATATGATGCTGGTGTTAGACTTGAAAAATTGTGCCTTATAATGATTTTCTGGTATGGGAAATATGGGTTTTTGGGGTTTTGAGGGGTAAAAGTTCGTAGTAGGAAAAATAACAGATTTTTGGTTCTACTACAGGGGGAATCGGGTTCCCAAATAGGGGAACCGAGTTCCCAGTGTAACAGAAGCACAAAAACTCAATTTTGAACAGGGGGAACCGGTTCCCCTAATAAGGGAACCGGGTTCCCATAAACAAAGACTTATGGGAACCGGGTTCCACTGAGTCGAAATGATTTTTTTTAACTTCTAAACCCTAAACCCTAAACCCTAAACCCTACCGAAAAATAATAATTTGAGAAGCTTTTGAAAATTATTTTTGAAATTGTATTTTTCGGTATTTTGTGACGATGCGAAGTATGAACGTTGTTGTGTGACGTTGTTACCAAAATAATGTGAGTATAGATTGCTGATTATTATTATGATGATGATGATGTTGCAGTTTCCGCCACTAATTATTGGCGATTGAGAAGGAGGTTATTCCTCATTGATGTGTTGTGGTTGTTGTTTCATTTTATGACGTCGCATTATCAAGTCACATACATTGCATCTTTACGATGGCCTGGATTGGCAAACTCGTTGGCCTAGATTGGCAAAATTGCGAAGGAGGCTTATGCCTTGTTGATGCCTCTAATAATTGGCAATTTGCGAAGAGGGCTTATGCCCTGTTGTTACCACATGCATTTTCATAGTGTTGGTTGCATTGTATTTTCATGATGATGAATTGGTTGTTAACGAATGATAATGTACTGTCGGTTGAATGAACGATGCTAATGTTTTTTGAAGTGATGAATTATGTATGATCTATATCTCCTATATTATTTATCATGCATTGCTTTATATTGTAAAATATCTCACCCCTTCTGTTTGAATGTTACCCCTATGTTGGTAACGTGCAGGTAATCAGGAATGAAGGCTAAATACCTTTGATAGTTGAGTTGTTGTCGTCGCTCTGATACGTAACACTCGGGGGGATTAACGCTAATTGTTTTGCTGTTTATTTTTCTGTTGAATTTTAAATTGTTTGTTGAAGTATTTTTGTTACAATTTGATACTAATCATATTGGGTTAAGATGCCATGACATTTCTAAGCTAAACTATGTTGGATTCCGCTGCTTAATTGAAAGTAGTTTTGAAGACTAATTTTTGTTATGTTTAATTCATCCGAGTTAGTGGTGTTATGTATCTGTTTTAATTGCGTTTGATTATTGATGTTTATGATGACAATGTGACAGCCTATATTTACTATCAATAGTATTGTACTCTGATTTCATTGTTATTCGACGGGGTAAATTGGGGTGTTATGTACTAGCCTATCGACTAGAATTTTGATGGGGAAGTTGGTCAGGGGCTGGTTAGTTATCAGCCAAGTTTAGTGGCTAGACAATTTGATTTTAGCCAATTCTTACCCAGATCAATTTTTACCAATGAAGATGAAATATGCTTGGCTAATACCACACTGACAGAGAGAGACTACAAAGCGTGTTTAGAATTTCATGCTCAAAAAGTCATTAATCTGAATGCTTTCGCGTTAGAAGCTTCTTCCTTTTGCACTAAACAATTCAAAGAGTGGTGGACAACATATCATAATGACGTTTCTGTGGATCACTCAACTCTACTCTGCACATCATGGAACCTGGAGTATCCGATCACGCTCTACTTTGGCCAAAAGAAGTTGAATAACACCTTATCAAGAGATGAAACTTTAAATTCCTCAACATAGTAACAAAAATGGAGGGTTTCTTAGCAACAATTTCTACAAAGTGGAAGATATTTAAGGAGGGGCTATGTACATATTATGGTAAAAGTTATAGAGGTTAAAACCTATTATATGTGACAAAAGTAAACCTATTTCTGGAATAAAAGGACAAATTGAGAAAGTGAATGTTGAATTAGGGGGGCTCAAATAGAGTTACTAAATGATAGAATGGTTGTTCAAAAAATTGAGAATGTAAAGGAATGTACTGATGGAATGCACTTGAGGAACATGTTCTTAAGAAGAAAGTGAATATTGAGCGACTCAGACAGGGGGTGGAAATAATTCTTATTTCCATGCATCTTTGAAAGCTAAGCACAAACAAGCCAAGATCCAGGCTCTCTACAAAACTGATGGTACTATAGTAACAACACATGAGGATATATAAACAGAAATATTGGAGTTCTATGGAAACTTGATGGGGGCTGCAACAAGCAATATAAGCGGTGTTGACATAGTGGCTATGAAATAGGGCAGATAACTTACTCTTAAGGAGAATAACTCTCTGATAGAGCCATTGACAAAAATTGAAATCATGAAAGCTTTAAAAGACATTGGTGATATCAAAGCTCCAGGGGTGGATGGCTATGGAGAAACATTATTTAAATATGTTTGGAGTATTGTGAACAAGGACTTTGATGGCGACTCTTCTTTTTCCTATGTCATACCCCAAAATTTTCCCATAATATTTTCATATATTTTCACTCCTGACTGTCAAATGCTCAAAGATACACAAGAAGAAAGCATGCAGTCTCTCTCTCAAACAACAGCCTCTAAACTAGGGTTTTGTATTTCTCAAAGTAAAATCAAGTTCTAAGACCTAAAATGGATCCCATGACCTCTCATATGTCTCATAGTATCCTCATGACAAGTTTCAAGCTCTAATTCCTCAGATTGCTCAGTCAACAGCTCAAATGGTCAACAATCGACTAGTTTGACCTAACAGTCAACTGTGGTCAAAGTACAGTCAAAACTCCTGATTTTTGGTCAACATCAACATTTTAATGTTAGATTCGTCATTTGATCAAGGGTTGATCATGATTCATCAAGAAAATCTCCAAAATCATCAAAAACCTAAGTTGCTAAATTAGGGTTTTTAGGTGAAAGTCAATGGAAATTTGACCAGCCATATCTTTCTCATACTTTCTCAGAAATTCCTCCACCGAAGCTCATTCTCAAGGAAATTTGATTCTCTACAACTTTGATGTTGGGCCCAAGGTCAAGAAACGCTTCCGCATAAGAGATATAGGCCAAAACATTACAGGTCCTTTTAGAAGATCGCAGAAAGCTGTTTTTTGTCAGGAGCAATATCATCAAGATAAAATCTTCAAACAAAAAATTTATTTCAAAGTGGCTTGTAGAGGACATCTTGGGCTTTCCAAAAAGTCCTATAACATGGTCATATGACAAAAATCGAATGAGATATGAAGTTCACAAGCTGGCTAAAAATCAAGAAGGATATGAAACCCTAGTTGCATAAATTTATGTTTTTGAATTATTGGGCCTAGATTTTGGACTATAAACTCATTCATGGGCTAATTCAAGACCCTTAAGTCTATTATTTTAATTTTATGATTTTTATTTATATTTATATGAATTTTTATTCATTTAAATGTTAAATAAATCAAATAAAATATAGAATAAATAGATTTTAAATCAAGGGATTTGTTTTCCAATCAATTTAAATCATTCAATGGGCTATAATAGGAGTTAAATTCGTGGAGACTTGATTGAGCAAGATTAGATTCAAATATAGCATGTTTTGCATGATTAAAAAAATCAAATCTCCATCTTTTTCCAATCAAAGATTTGAGCCACTTTTGCTAAACCTAATATGTTCCATATATATACCTGAGTTTGTTCAGAATAGGGGACAGAAAATTGGAAAAGAAACTAGGGTTCTATCGATGCAAAAACTCTCCAAAAAATAAAAGGTTTAGGGAAAGTTTGCATTCTTAGTTTCAGGGCGAGTCAGAAGCAAACAAGCACCCTATTCAACTTATGAGGCATCCTAAGGTGAGTCCAGGTAATCTTTAAAGGTTGATCAGGTATGGAACGCATGTATCATGATGAACAACTTTATTCACATTCTTGATTTTCGTACGACATGGATTGTTACGTTTTAACGTGATTTGAATGAACTAATGTGTTCCTTCAGTTATTTAGAGAAGGTCTGGACGATTAAACAAAGCTATGAACGTCAAAACCCTCACTTGCCATTGTTGAGGTCGTGAGGAGCTGCACCTTCATTCCATGCAGCTGGTCCGTATGCGCTAGCAATACACCCTCAGCGTTGCACCGTTTGATGGGTATATCTCCAGATCCAAAAGACCAGGATGCAGGTCCACGATACACTCCTCAAAAGCCAGCAGCACTGAATCCCAGCTAAGTTTCTTTAATTATTTTTAAATTTAATTACATAAATATTTTTATCTTATTAATTTCTTTTCTTTTTAATTCTTTCCTATTATGATTACTATTATTTATATTTTTATTTATTTCTAGTAAATTAGTTTTTTTATTAATATTATAATTATTTACTTTTAATCGTAAATCCGATTTTTCCATAATTTTATAATTGTTTTAAACTATAAAAATTATTATTTTTGCATGTGCTTTTTATCAATTAATAATTTTTAGGTTTGTTAACCTTGATGCATTTATAAACCAGGTAGGTGTTATCCATTAGCGCATTTTTAGCCTTATGAACCTTCTGGGGTCACAATAAGTTTTCTTAAGTAATCCTTTTAGGTTTAGGGTTAGGGTTTGTAAACTTTCAAGGTTTCTAATCAATTAGAATTTAGATCAGTCGATGCACTAACCCTTTTTTCGCTTCTTTGTCTGACTTTTCAGGGTTGCTCCGGTATCCTCCGATTACGCGCCAACAATCGAAAGCTAAGTTTTTTTTAATTAATTCTTTTCTTATTTAAATATTGTTTTAATTCTAATTTTTCCCTTTTGCCCAAAATAGGGTTTACTTCATCTGTTAATGAATTTCTCCTACACTCACCCCCATTATTTTCTGTTAATTCTCATATGATCAGAGTCAATCAAGGTTCGAGGAAGATCAGGACGGGAATCAAAATAATTATATTAATTATTTATATTTCTTATTTTCTGTTTTAATTTCCCCCATCCCCGCAGGTGTTTATTGTAATAGCGTAGGAACTTATTTTCTGCCTTTAATTTCCGTAATATTAATTGTTGTGGTTAGTAATCCTAGGGAGTGCAAGCCTTGAATTAACATAGATCACTAATTATAAGATAAGATTATCTGAATATTAATCACGTGATTGTTGCACCCACACACCTTTAGGGTAATTCCTCTTGTTGCTTGTTGCCTTAAAGATTCTGTTGCCTCTAAGTGTACTAAATAGTCAAGTCCCTCGATTCCGAGGATATCTAAAGCAATGTTGCCTTCAAAGTTATTGAAACTCCCTCGAGGTTGCCTTATGAAAATAATTGTCCCAATTGCTAAGGTATCCTCGCATGATGCCTGAAAAATAAAATGACTATTATATCTTTCCCTTAGACTACCTGCCTTTTTTATGGCATGGGACAGTCTCGTGGCGAACGATTACTCTCGACGACCCTTCACATCCAATTGAAAGACTTCCTGCCCTCTCATGGTATGGATAGACCCTTTCGCCTGAAAAGCTAAAAGAACGATTTTTAACTTAGGGCAGTTGCTATTAATTGCTTGCTCTATTTCAAATTCAAATTCAAATTCAAACTCTTTTTCCCACTAATTTTCAAATACTTTCAAAAGACTACGCTTATTTACAAGCTAAAGTTCTTTCTTCAAAGTTTTTACTATTCATACATTACTTTTCAAACAATTCAAATAAACAAAGTGAGCTAAGCAATTAAGAGCCCATGGATGCAAAGGGTGCTTTACACCTTCCCTTTGTATAACTTACCCCCCGAACTCAAAATCTTTTCAAAAGGGCTTTCCTGTTCTTTTAGCCTTTCCAAATTGGATAAAATAAAAGTCGGTGGCGACTCTTGCTATCCGCAACATTTCAAATAAAGTCAGTTCACCGTATTACAGCCTACCTTTTCGTGCCTTTGGAGGAAAATTCAAGATGCAACATGTGCCTCAGAGTGAATCCTGATAAATGTAAAATCTTCTATGATGGAGTTAAATATAACACCAAGGACGAGATCAATGATATCACCTCCTTTGCTGAAGGCCCATTGCCATTTGGACACATAGGGATTCCTCTAACTAGCAAAAAAAACTCTATGTGCAATAGTGTATGATCTTGATTAACAATATTGTTGTAAGAATCAGACACTAGAATGCTAGGTTACCGATCTTTACAGGTAGAATACAATTAATCAAGAGTGTTATTTATGCAATGACTAATTAATGGATGCAATGCTTACCTTTACCAAAAAAGGTAATCCATAAAATTGAAGTTATTTGTAGAACATTTATATGGACAGGAGGAGAACAAATCACTAGGAAGTCCCTTATGGCTTAGACACAAGTCTGTTCTCTAAAGAATCAAGGTGGTGTTAACCTGATCTGATTAAGTGAATGAAATCAAGCTAACTTAATCAAGCTATCGTGGAACTTGAGTGGAAAGGCGGATAGCCTTTAGATCAAGTAGATACATGCCTATTACATTAAGAGTTATGATATAATGACAATACCGATATTAGGAAGCTGGTATTGGATCATGAAAGCTATCCTAAGACAAAGGGAGGGGGTTCTTCACTTACAAAAATGGCAGCAAATATAGACCAACAAAAAACTTAAACTCAAAGAAATCTACCATGACCTCGAAGGAGTGCTACAGGTTGCACATTGGAGGAAAGTCTTTTATGATAACATGGCAAGACCGAGAGCCAACTTTACCCTTTGGCTTGGGTGTCAAGATAGGCTTGCAACAAAAGAAAGAATGTATAGATTAAGCCTGGTTGACAATGATTGTTGCTACTTATGTCCTAACAGGAAAGTCTTCAACACATATTCTTTGACTGTCCAACTATGAAGCAAATATGGAAATATGTACTAGATTGGATACAAATCAAGCCATACTCTACAGGAGAATGGCAAACTGGAATGAATTGGTTCATCCAATGCTGCAAAGGTAAAGGTTAGAGGGCTCAATTGTTGGTGATTTTAGTATCATCAATGTATTTTGGAAGTAATGTGATTTACTATAGGCCAATGCAATTATGCGTTAAGTTTGAAACGAGTTAGGGTAGTGCAGAGTGCACGCTCGTCGAGCCAAACGTATAATTGAATACGAATAATAGAAACGGGGTTCCAAGAGGCGTAGCCCCTGGTGGGGTGCGGGGCGGCGCCCTGCCGGGGTCCAAGGGGCAGCGCCCCATTGGAAAAATTCGTTTGAATAGTTGTACCCTTTCCCAACAGACATGACCATTTTTTTCCGAAAAGGTGTGTCTGTTCGTTTTCTGTTATTGGTCTCCTATATAAGGAGTCATTTGGCCTTGATTTTGATATACGAAATCATACTTCCTCTCTACATTCTGATATGTTCTTTATTGTCAGAAAACAGATTGCTCTTCGAGAATTATCCCCGCAAAGATTTCGTGAACCCAGACAAGAATAGGGTCGAAATACTTTGTTCGAAAAGTGAACGAACACGATTCTTCGAAGATATCCAGGATTATCATACCAAATTTCTAACATCAATTGCTCAAGATTGCATTTAAGAAAACAGTCTATGAAGGTTTGAAATATAAGAACAGTATTTGTTTTGGCAATACTGTAAATAATAATTATATATGGCCAAAAGTTATACTTTGATATGCCGAGTGCGAATGAAACTTATGTTGTAACACAATCTATTCATGCTCATATTCCTTGGGTTTTGATGATAACAAAAGTATTTAAAAAAACAAAAGGGTATACTAATGTTTGATTAAGTGTGCATGTTCATTAAAGCTAGTTATTAACTTAGTTCTAACCCAATAAGTTAGCTTGTATAAAAGAAACATGAAATTTAGATTCCAAATGATCATAATCTAGATTTCAAATAAAACCTCAACGCCAAAAAAGACTCAACATCTGATATTCAAACTGAGCTTCAAGCACCTTGTTGGAATACAAGTGCAAACGGTCACTAGCCGTACTCTGTGCAAAAGCATTGTCATCTTATTAGAATGTTGGAATCATAAAGAAAGTCAACTAGAGGTTTTATCACAAGGCTCGAGACTGAATGATATGATATCTTCATTCTACCATTTCATGCCTATGGATAACCTTACTTGAGAAAGACACAAAGGGTAAAGAGATTATTCAGAAGATGAAGATCTTCATCATACCAACTCCAACGTCTCTTTCTTGGAAACTGCTTCATCAGCAATGACACTTATGCAAGCAACTTTCAACGTCTCTTTTGTTCTCTCTATATAAGGAGATGAAGATTCAAAAAGGAAGTAACAAGATAATATAACAAGAAGACACAACAAGAACAAGAATTGTTCTACGCTTTTAGTTTTTGTACATAGTTGTTGTGTCTGCACATATTCTTAAGAAGGTTCTTACATGTGTATATCTTAGAAATCTAAAAAACTAAGGTCTTTGTGTGTGCCATATTATTTGTACTTCTGATTATATATTGCATACATCTTGTTGTAATTCTAAACATTTTGTTTAGAAGTTGTAAAAAGTCCCCAGCTTAGTGTTTGAGCACATAAGTCCTGAATAGGCAGTTTAGGCAAGGAAGTATCTTGCATGTGTGCTTGAGCAAGGAAGTCTCTTTTAGGTAGATTGAACAGAGAAGTCCTAAACAGTGTGTTTGGGCAAGAAGTCTCTTTCTGGTGAGATTGAGTAGGAAGTCTTGGATGGGTGTGTCTAAGCAAATTGTAATCAGGTTCTGGTTGAGTGAAAAAGATCTTGCGTGGCAAAGGGACCGGACTACTCTCATTTTGGGAGGAACCAGGATAATTATTGTGAGTAATTTACTTACTGCTTCTGTACTTTAAATATTTCGCTGTTGCATCCTCTAGTTTAGAATCTAAACTTGGTCAGATTTGTTAGACGATGATACCTTATATAGAGGGGGGTGAATAGATCCCCTAATTCAAAATTACAATTTTAAAGATTTTTGAAAAGAGTATAAACTTTGGCCAGCAGAAGTTTCACATTTAGATCAAAAATCGTCTAAACTGAACAAGTTATTGGAACTCGGATATGCGCTACAGTAGATGGTATGACAATGAGACCATCAATGTTAACAATTGAATTCTCAAATTAAGTGTTCAAGTATCCACAAGCTAATCAATTTCCAATCAATTTAAATACAAAACAATACAGTGTCAAATTATCGAACACTTGGTGTGGGATTGATTTTTCAGAAATTTCTTTCAAGTTTGTTGATACTCAAATCCTCTTACAATTAAAGTGATTGCAAGAATATCAATAACCCAACAATTATCAAAACAAATTCCAAAAATTTACTACAAATCAATCGCTCAATCAATATGTTTAACAATTTGATAATGGAAATTTAAATGCAAGAGAAATAAAGAGATAGATAGAGAGAGAGGATATGAGGACTTGTTTAGGCAGCTCACCGATCGTCCTTGCTACAGTTATACCTGCCCTCAACTCTAATTTGGAATTGAGATATCAATCTTACTATGCAAAAAATTATTTACAAGAGATGTCAAGCAATCCAACCCTACAAACCCTATGTTTGATGTTGATCATTGCACTTATCTTCCCTTGATCTGAGTTTGATCAAGTCACCCAACAAACACCAACTGATTCACCGTCTTGCGCCACTCCTTTGCAAGAAACATCGTTCTTCAAATCTTTCACTCGATCGAATCCAAATTGCGAGTTGTTGTCCCAAGATTACCAATTGATTCCCCGTCCTACGCTGCTCTTTTGCAAGAACCACCCATTCTTGAAATATCTTCACTCGATCGAATCCAATTGCGTAAATATTGTCGAAAACCACCAAATCCTCACTTTGATCTTAGAGTAAAAACCCTCACAGTTTTTCTGATGGAACCCCCTATGATTCTCAATCCAATCTTACTTTACAACCAACCTAAATTAAACGTTATCAACCAAGTCTAGACGGCACCCAAACAATGAATGATTATGTATACTTTGTTTGCGTATATGCATAGAGTTTGAAGATGATGAGCAATCTTAGTATATGTTTATAGTTTCATCAAATTGGAAAGATGCATGTATGATGTATTTATAGCAGTGCAAGTTGGATGCAAAAGGGAGATCCAAAAATGTGAAAAAGTGCAAATTTTCTGAAAAACAACAGTATGTGTTGACACATGTAAGTCATGCGTCGACCTGTATTGACACATGCGTCGACCTGTAGCAGGTTATGAGTCGACACAAAATTACATAAACTTTAGGTTTTAAAAATTGCAGAACATGTGTCAACTTGAAAATCGTATGCGTCGACACATGAAAGAAATTTCTTTAGTATGCGTCGACCTAAAATGCTGCATGTGTCAACACTGTTTCCAGAAACTTCAGGCTTCAATGCAGCTGTACATGTTTCGACTTGTACCTTGTATGTATCGACCTATAAACTTTCTTTTAGAGTGAAAAATGATTTTTCAAGCCTGAAACTGATTTTTGATGCAATGTAATCCATTTTTAATGCATGATATCTTTCTCAAACATGTTTTGGATGCATTCTAAGATCTCTAATGGTTAGGCGCACATAATGACTCAAAGATACTGTTCAATGAACATAAAAGCTAATAATTTCCTAAGTTTTGACATCATGTAAAGCATATATTGGGCAAGTGCACTCACAAGATTCAGAAGCTATTTTTAAAGAGTATAAGTTATCAAGAATACAATTCAGCCTCCCTTCTTGTGTATTTATCTCGGCATCAATCTAAGATTAGAGCTCATATTGGTATATTGATGATGTAGCTTAGTTAAGTCTTGATTATTTTCATTGCTTTGTTCTCTGGCCTAGATATATTGGATCGCTTATGTACTTAATTGTTTTGGTTAATCAAAATATATTTGATTCTAAAAAAAATAAAAAATAAATAAATGAAACATATCATATAATGTCTAATAAAATTTATCCATATGTCATAACACTTAATAATAGTCGAAAACTCCTTTAAGTTGATCATTTCTATAAAATAAATGAGAGACAACACTTAATCTTAAATTTATTGGACTAGTAGTAGTAGTATTGGTGGTGAATAATTTTTTTTGACAAAATTGTAATTTGTAGTAATATTTTAATTCTATATTTTAATTTAAAATAATAGTAAAAAAAATAAGAAATCATTAATGTCACATCAACAGGTTGAGCCTATCGGTTGAGAAACTTAAACCGATATCTAATTCAAAACTATACGGGTTGAATTGAATATATCCGTAAATAAGCGATGTTCGAATAATTTATAAGTTAGTTTGATTTGAGTCGATTAGTCGACCGCATCCATGAACACTCCTAACAATAATTTATGTATTTGATTACGGTAGAGCTCTAATGTGTCAATGAAAAATCGATTTTGATTAGGGAAGAAAAAAAGACGAAGAGGAAATAAATTTTTAGAAAATTAGATTTTTAAAATCTAGAATTAGGAAAATATGAGATTTTCCTAAAATTTCGATTATGAAAATATAGAAATTATGAATTTATTTTTGAATTTTGAAAATCTTAAATTTTAAAAAATTTGAGTCATTAATTATTTCAAGATGTTGAATAATGATGATGATGTAATTTTATGGGTTTGAATGAAAGCATGAGTTGGAAGTGACATAGTTCTTTGAATTATACGAGTTTTGAGAATTTGAGTAGAAGAAAATAAAAAAGATTTTTGATATTTTAAAATCTTTTTTAGGTAGAAATTAATCATAAAATATAATATTGATTTATGTTAAGAAAATAAATGGTCACATGAATTACCATAGTTGTCTATGAGAGGTCACCTGACTTTAAAAAAAAAAAATTATAAAAAAAATAAATAATGACTGATTTCAATAAAAGATCAATAATCTCATAGGGAAAATCTATGTCTCAAATCAGCCCCAAATTGATAAAAACGAATCGAATATTAATAATTATATTATAAATAAGAGAAAATCATAAAAAATCCTCAGTTTTTAAAAAAAAATAATTATAATTGACAACTTTTTAAAAACTCAATTTTCTCTTTTTTATTTATATATTTCCTAATTTAGTATAAATTGGTCAAATTCGTTCATTATTTTAAGAAGAATAAAGTAAAAAACTTGTTAATAAAATCAATTATTTAATTTCTCAGTAGATTCATTTAGAAGTTTTTTTAATGAAAAAACAAAAACACAATTAATCTGGTGTCCGTTTGCATAAAACCAGCTTCAGTTCATTGTAATCTTTCACTTTTCTACTTTCCTTTCAATTAAATTCATTATATATATATATACTCGTCACTCACACTCTTCCGTCACTCGAACACATTCTTCTGCAATTCTACTTCCAGGTTCTCTCTCTCTTTTCAACTTTCTTTCTCTTCTTCAACGACTAATTTTATTTTTTATTTTTTATTTAACTGTTTTTGCTGATTTTTTTTCTCTTGTAGTTGTGGCTTGCATTATTACCCAGGCAAAGGTTCATCGTTCTACTTGCTTTGTTGCTCTTCCAGGTTCGTTTTCTTCAATTTCGTTCTCTGCAATTTTTCATCACGTTAGTTACGATTCTGTTGTTTCATAAATGTTTTTTTTTTTTGTTATGCATTATTATCATTTAATCATTTCATAATATCGTTGCTTGTTCCCACTGCTTTATGGTTAATTTGCTACTGATCATTTTCATGAAACGTTAATTTGAGTCTAACTAGGCTTGCATTAATTAGGGGAATTGGCTTAAATGCAATAAAATGTGCTGTTTTATGGACTGGTTTTATAAATATTTTTACTAAAACAAAATTATATTCATTCAATTGGTTGAATTGATCGATAACAACTTCAATTTGACGTCGGGAGAATGGATGAATTTGCGAACAAACTCAGAACACCAAATTAATAACATAAAATGGTAAAATCAGAATGTTTAAAGTGACCGGAATACTCATGTCTCTGGATCTGTGCGTTGACGGGAAAGTCATTGATTGAATATGATTTGTAATGAATCAAAGTTGATCTGTTTTAATCTGAACCGAAACGAACACTGCGACAAGGCGGAGAATCGAACAAGGTTGTGCCAAAGCGACGAACAAAACAAGCTGCACTCAGACAATAGATCACGAAAGAAAAAATCCAGATCTATCTGGGAACCACTTATTTAGATGAAATGAGGGGGGAAATGACAAAGAGGTGTGATTCGAGGTCATAAAATTACCCAAACCATCTCTCTCCCTTTAATGAAGAAAATTTAGAGAGAAACTGTAAAAGTAGGGCTGGGCATTGACATTTTCTAACTTAGTTTGGGTTTATAATTGTTACTGGTGTTCCACTTATACTGTTGTGGAATTAACTGAGATTTTGTTGGCTTAAATTGCTTTCTTAAAAATGAGAATATGAGATCCAATTAAATTTCATAAATTTTGAGAGTTGTTATTGGGGCTAAATAAATATAGATTGAGCGAGGCTCTCCCTTTTTTAATGCCTAGGGCAAATCATGAATCATACCAACAAGAATCCATAGATTCATGGGTGGTGGATATGTTTGCTAGAAAAAGAGTTCATTAAATAATAAAATTAATTGAGTTTATTTAAAAAGATTTGAATCTAATTCCTTTTATCCAATTGCTTCATGGGGTGGCCTATTAATGGCCATTAACATAATAGCATTTGAATTATGATGGAACCGGATCAGAATCTAGGAAAGAAATGGAAGATTTTATTGTCTAATACTTATCTCTTGATCTGTACTGAAGATATACAATAGCAAAGATAAGGAAGGAAGTATGATTATTGATTTCTCAGGGCTGTCAATGGCGGATTGCGGAAAATAGCAGTTCGTTCAAACTCCGCTATGTAACAGTGCTATGGTTCCAGGAGTCATAAGGTGGCTTGATCGTAATGGGTGAGGGACTTGGGGGTTAGGAAATATAAGGTGCTGGGTTTGATCCCCACCCACTAACTTTCTAACAATTCTGACTACTAACTTTGGCTCTGTAAAGTAAAATATAGGCTATAGTCCCGTTATAGCTGCTATTTGACAATATTTTATATTAAACAACGAATTGTCGAACAAGAGTGATTTGTTCAAATTCTGCCATGATATAGAACTGCTATTTAACAACACTGTCCAAAACCTATGACCCTTCTCCATTCTTCTGCTAAATTGTATTTTGGTTATATGTATCATTCAGCTAACGCTTAAGCTTTACTCAGAAAATCTCATAGTATGTTTTTACTCTTCATTGTATGGTCGGCGTGAACTGTCTACTTTTCTTCCAAAGTGAAACATTACATTAGCAATGTTTTAATGCCTAGAAGTCATGCCCATGCATACTGATTACTTGTGCTATATATATCTGTCGCGCTAACATATGCTTCCTCAGTTTTCGATTGATTTTCAAGAATGAAGACTGCAGAGGAAGAGGCATCAAGCAATGATGTACAGGTAAGTGTTCACCACTTAAATATAACATGGATTCACAATGCTCTTTTGTCCCCCTTTACCCTTCTCAATGGCTGAAGCGTGAATTATATATATATTTATTTGCTTGAACAGGTGTTGAAATTGACACCATCAGTGAAGCAATTACATGGTGTTACCTCTCAGGATTTTAACAATTTATTGAAAGATTCCGAAAATTTAACTATCAACTACCGTACTGAGACAGGATTGTTGCTGAAGGTTGTTTCACACTCAGTATTATAATGCGATTTTACATCTTGTGTTTTGTCAAAGACTCTTATTTCTGCTTGTGGTGTGTATAGCTTGACTTGGAAAAGCTTGCGGGATTGCTTCCAGCGCACCTTGCTTCGATGCTAATATCATCCAAAAGAGATGAGAGCTTGTTCAGATATTTGTTATGTGGTGTTCGGCTATTGCATTCCTTGTGTGATTTATCTTCCCGTAACTCTAAATTTGAGCAGGTTCATATTTTTTAATTCACATTTATTGTATTCTGCCACTCTTGTGGTTGTGTATTACTTTTCATTGCAAGGAAAAGACATGTTATCAGAATGTTGAAGAATGATATTTAACAAAAGAAAATTCAAAAGTTTGAACAGCATTTAGTGTACTAAATAATGCTTTGCTGGCCAGCGCTGGACTCTGTTTAGTGTACCAAATTGACAGTGTCCTATGGATATTCATTTTCCTAATTTGAGTATTAAATCCGTGGTTCCTATTTTTGTTTACTGTTTTAGAATATGATTACAGATTTTTCTAGATGATGTAAAAGTGGCGGGACAGCTAATTGAAGTGGTTTTCTTCATGCTAACTGTTCTTGCTGGTTATAGACAGGTCTTTCTCAATTCTGCTTTTTAAATGTTGATCTTCTGTGTTGTTATTCCATATTGAGCTTTGCATGTATGTTGCAGGAAGACCATGCTCTTAGTCATGTGCACATTATGCATTCAACTCTCGTAGCATGCAATTTATATCTAATAACCGGGTTTATTTCAACACAGTGGAGAGATATTGTGCATGTATTGCTTGCACACCCCAAGGTACAAAAGCACTTCCACCTCTTGTTTTAGATGCTTGTTACAAAAACAGTATTTTGTTTGTGCCCATTTGTGGTAACTGGTTAAAGAAGAGATATTTTTTTATACTATTGTGACTATTTCAAATCATAAAAACCATGTGCAAATCTCTTTTTCATTATTCCAATATCTCAGTTAGTTTCCATTGTAAATGTATAGGTTCTATGGTCGGTATCCTTGACAAACTAAATTGATTTTCTGTTATGTGTCTTTGATACATTCTGAAACTCACTTCTCTTGACAAATTCTATTTCTTACTACATTTTCTGGAAGTCATATTATTTATTTATAAACTGATGATACTTTTGCTATGGATAATCGTGAATTCTGTGACAGGTTGACATATTTATAGATGCGGCTTTTGTATCAGTTCGTGTGGTTGTTAGGTCTCTTGAGACTACACTTGTAGCTTATAATAAGGATATTTCCATGGAATCAAATCTGACAGCAGAAAGAAGAGTTTATCATCTCTGCCAGCAGTGTGAAGCTTCTTTACAGTTTCTTCAGTCATTATGTCAGCAAAAAATGTTTAAAGAACGCCTTCTTAAGAATAAGGTTTCCAAACTAAACTTACTACATAAATTTGAGCAGTCTATCTAAACTTTTTTTTGGAGATGAGAGCAGTATGAAATTGGAGGCCCATTTGCATCCTTTGTCTCTCAGTTGCAATACAGTTTATTAAAATTGGAAAGCTCAATAAATAAATCCCACTAAATACCTTTTCTAGTAAAAATTCGAGTAGTTATATATGTTGTCTCAATAAAGGAAGCCATTATATGTTTATATCATTTACTATCTTCTACACCACCTTTTCTCTCACCACCAATTTATACCTTTTTGACTCATTGTGGTGCTTTACCTTTTAGAAATGTAATTTAGGTCTGTGGAGGAATTGGATAGCTCTTTTATATTATGGTTTTGTTTGTTTCAGTTGATTTTTGGTTTTTTTTTTAGTTGGTTGAGCCTAACCCAATCCCACAACATCAGTTTGTAATGTGTGCTCATTCTTTATAAACTATTTTACATATGGTGCTTAATCTTATGAATTGATTTTTTTATTGATCGGAAAAGTTGTGCTTAATACATGATTTTCATTTAATTACAGGACTTGTGTGAAAAAGGGGGCATTCTTTTGCTTGCCCAATCCATCTTGAAGTTACACATTCAACCGCATGCATCAAATAGAATCACAGCAGCTATTTCTAGGCTTAAAGCTAAAATACTTTCTATTGTAAGTCAAATGGAAAAGTTTGCTATAAATCCCTACTTTTATCTTTAATCTACTTATTAATTTATGCATATCATTAACAATACTTTCGCTGCTTTCATTTCTCAGTTGCTGAGTTTGTGTGAAGCAGAAAACATATCTTATCTTGACGAAGTAGCTAGCTCAGCAAAGAGTTTAGAATTGTCAAAATCTGTTGCATTAGAGGTTAGTTTTTGGCAAATGGCAATAATTTGATCTGTTGAAGATAATTTGCACTGTTTTAGTGGAATTTAGCTGATAGTTGGCTTGCAAAAGTTATAGCGGGATAATTTACCTTATTGAATTTTTCTGCCACTCTCATCATTTCATTATTATCTATGGGCATGTTGCTCGTCATCTGGGATGGAATTTCTGAGTGAAAGTATGAGTTCTTCAGAAAATCTTTAAATTAGCATTGTTCTATGGTTGTCTGTTGTATGTGTTTGTGCCATTTAGCACTTTGATTTCTTTATTATCAGGTTTTTGCTTTTTAATATGGTTCTCATGATATAGGTTTTTGACTTGTTGAAGAAAGACTTTGGAAGAAATCCCGGGAAACTCACTGCTGACAGAAGTCAACCAATGGGGTTTGTACAGCTCAATGCAATGCGTCTAGCTGACATTTTCTCCGATGATTCAAATTTTCGATCTTACATGATACAGTGTTTTGTAAGTCTATTCTTTAAAGACAATAGAGAGTTAACCTGTTTTAGTATTATTGACTTGGTAGTAGCAACTAGCAAGCATCATTATGTTTTGTTTGTAAAACTACAACAACCAAGCCTTATCCCACTAAGTGGGGTCGGCTACATGAATCAAATTCTTCCATAATGTTCTATCCAAGACAATGTCTAATATATACGCATCTCCTTCGATTTGTCATATGTGCATTTTGTGGTTGTAATTTGACTGTTTCTTTGCATGTGATTCCAGACTGAAGTTCTGACAGCAATAATTTCACTCCCCCATGGAGATTTTTTATCCTGTTGGTGCTCATCAAACCTTCCTGACACCGAGGAGGACGCAAATCTTGAATATGATATATTTGCTGCAGTTGGATGGGTTTTGCATAATACTTCACTGGATGTAAAGGAAGCCACAGATTTGGAATTCAACCTAACCCCAAACAGCATGCTTAAAGCTTCTTATGCACATAATAGAACATCATTATTTATCAAGTTCTTCGCAAATCTTCATTGTTTTGTTCCCAATGTTTGTGAAGGTTGGTTCCTTGTCAACACTCCATACATTTTTGGCCAAATATTATTGTTGTATAGAAAGATGTATTTCCTCATATAAATAAACCTTTTTTTTTGGTAATTTCAATCTACAGAGCAAGAAAGGAACCTTTTTGTGCTCAAAGTCCTCGAGTGCTTAAACATGGATCTATCTAACTTGCTGCCGGAGTTTTCTTTTGATTCTGATGCTCCTAGAGCTGCCACTGCTAGCAGGAACCTCCGTAATGATTGTTCTCCTATATAATTATTCTTGCAGAAATATGAGCAACATATCTATACTTTCTTACAATTAACCTTATTTTGTAGGCTCGTTGTTAAGTCATGCAGAATCTCTGATTCCGAACTTCTTAAATGTGGAGGATATACAACTTTTAAGGTTACTACTTGTCCTTCTCAGAAATGTCGTTTTAGCACTTTGCCCTATTACTTTAGCATGGCTGATTTTAAAATGTTATTTGCATAATTATTCATGCATGAGTCATATATTCAATACATTACTTCATGCATGAGCAATATGTCAAGTCCTTATGCCACTTGATTAAAATTGAAAGAGGTTTGGAAGAGTTCCTTAATTGTTTTATTTTAAATAAGTATTTTCAAGGATAATGATGACTTTGTTCTTTGTCATCTCCCTCCCAAACTTCAACTCCCCGTTAGCGCATGGAACATTTTTCTGCCAATCATTTTACTCCTGAAGTTGCAGCATTATAATTTATAATTTCATCGGTAAGTAAACAGCTTCTACCTGTGAACTTTTGTAGGGTGTTTTTTGGCGAATTGCAATCACGATTTACTTCAAATGGATCTGGGAGAAATCTGGCTCAGGTAAATCCCCGTACTTAAGTTCAAACTGTCAATATTGTCTTTTTCTGTTCAATCTCTTTTTCTCCTCTGGTCATTGATTGCCTTTCTTAATTGATGTATAAATGTGCCCAACCATTCTACCAGAAAACTCAAGATAGCAAATTTGACAAATCATCTTGGGATAAGTTTTCTAAACTCAACATCAACGAGTGGTACCAGGTATTTGCAATGATTTTTATTTTCGGCTTAACACATTAAATGATAAACATTGTCTAGCTGAATGTTCAAAAGTTTAATTAACTATAATCCCGCTTTAGGTCTACAAAATGCCTTAAACTGTTAAATAAACAAATAATCCAATTTTCAAATTGGATTATTGGATTATATGGTTACCATGTAGTTTGTCTTCAACAAAGTGATCTGAGAAGTTTGATTTCCTGTAGGAGGCTCAAAGTGCTGGGGGACGCTCATTGCCTTTAACTTTAACTGGTAAGCAGCCTGCTGATCTTGATAAGAAGGGTGGTAAGATCAAGGAAGGAATGTCGGAGAATTCTTCATATCCAAACTTGCAACAACATAACTCCAAAGCTGAAGACAAAATTCAAGGCAATGGCTTAAATCGACAAAATCATGTAGAAAATAAAGGCATATCTGGTAAAACAGCATCAGGAGGAGCAAGAGATACTGACAAGGATGCTCATAGAATTGAAACAAGTGGTTCAGATGCCAGTTCTGCAAAAGGAAAGAGTGTTGCTGTTCATATGGATAAGGGCGAACTTTCAAAATCAAATGAGCGTCTTAAAAAAGTTGCAGCTGAAAATCCAGAAGATGAAAAGATTGAGCTCGCACAGAGGAAAAAACGAAAGCGAACTATTATGAATGAAGAACAGGTGTTAACGATAGAGAGGGCACTCTTGGATGAACCTGATATGCAGCGAAATGCAGCTTTACTTCAATCATGGGCTGATAAATTAAGTTCGAATGTATGTTAAATGTGACTCAGCCATTCAGTAGAATTTCATTGACATGTTTTGCTGAGACTTTCTTGCATGTTTTTCAGGGCTCTGAGGTTACATCGTCGCAGCTTAAAAATTGGTATGCCTTATTAGCTTTTCATATACTAGTTTGTTTAAGTTATTGTTCTCATTGCACTACATGCTTCTCTGTTCAGGAACTGATACATGACCTATTTGCTATACAGAATCAGATAATGAAATATCTAGAATCAATTTATATATAAAGTTTCTTGACCAAAACTCTACTGAGTCTTTGTTTAATTTCTTATCTGAAGCTGATCTATTATCAATTAAGGTGTCAATATATGAAGCATGGTCTCTGAATACTATTATACAATTATATTTTTTGGTGTCTGAAATGTTATTTGGATACTGAATATTAAGCAATGGTTGTAATAGAATGTCATTTCTGCCATATCAGGTTGAATAATCGAAAAGCTAGGCTAGCTCGCACAGCTAAGGATGTTCGACCAGCAACAGCTGATGTTGACAATCCAGTCTCAGACAGGCAGAAAGGGGCAGTACTTGGATCCCGTGACTCACCTATTAGTTCAGGTAATGCATCACATGGAAGAAAATATCTTTAGTCGTGTGAAACTAGATCAACCTAGACCTCATTTTCTGAATTTGTAAATGGTAGATGTCCATAATTTGATCGTGGTTATGCAGGTCATTATGTTATGCTTGTCGGCCAGCAAGGAGAGGAGATTGGCAGAGGAAAGGTATTTCAGGTGCAGGGTGAGTGGTATGGGAAGGCCTTAGATGGTAACGCCGTAGATGGATTCGGAGTCTGTGTTGTTGATGTTTGTGAGCTCAGGGTTGATAAAGGGTTGCAGCTACCCTTCACGTCAGAAGCCATTGGCTCAACATTTGCAGAGGCTCATACAAAGTTTGGTGTCATGAGAGTAATATGGCCTACGAACAAAATGATGGTGTTGCGATCAGACTGAGTTCGTGATGCTTCAGCGCCTGCAGTTGTTCCTTTGCTGCCTGCTGTAATTATCAATATTCCATGCAGTTCCAAATCCCTGTGTTTATATTTCTTCTATTTCCATAGAAGTTAGCTGAGAAAGTTCCAAATCCATGTATTTATGTCTTATATTTCCATAGACAGACATTAGCTGAGAATAACAAATTTACCAAAAAGAAACAATCATGCTGAATAGAGAAGGGACTTGTAGAAAGTAGAAGGGGCATAGCCGGTTACAAAAATGTTTGCTAGGGTCTTATAGTGGTGTTTTTGGAAGGAAATAGTGGATGTAAATTCACTGTAAATTACCTTTACAAATCTAGCCCATTTTATGTTAGAAGTAATAGTTTTATGTTAAGATTTCATTTGTATCTTAGGGTTACTTGTTTAAATGAATTGCTTGAAAAGGATTAATTTTTTTTCAAGAAAATCAATCATGAGTGAGCAAAAGATGGAAATCAAATGAAAAACCAATCTTAAGTCAGTTTGACAAAAATAGAAGAAAATAAATTTGAATTCAGAGTTGACTCAAATTTGTTTTTTCTTGTTTTTTAAAGGATACCATAATGAGGAGTGAGAATGGGCTGAATAAATTTGCCCATTGGATTTCGAAAATGCACCTTTCTTGCACCATGTGCTTAACTCAAGACGTTAAAACTAAGTCACACTTAAGATTGGGGTATTTTAAAGCATAATTCATCAAATTCGCTTGTTAATAGCCAAACACAATGTGGTTATTTTAGAGCATACGTTTCGGGAAGCTAATAGCTTAGCAGATAACCTTGCTAGAGACGCGAGATTGTTGAAGAATGGTCATCAAATTTTTGAAGAGGTTCCTAATCATATCAATAATCTTCTTCAAAAGGATTCTCCTGGGTGCACTTTTGATAGATTAGTTGTTGTTTAGTTTTTTCTGTTCTCGAGTTTAGGCCCTCTTTCTCATCAAAATTTTTTTGGAGTATGTTTAAGATTGGGGTATATTCGAAAATACATATTTGAAAGCATGGAAAACTAGGGAGTATTTTGAGTTTTTTTTCCGAGGGTGTGGTATCCATCATTAAGATATCATAAGTAATTCTTTTATGTTTTGACAAATTTAGTTTGTTATTTCAGAGATTCATTGACACATGTTAATCTATTTACAAATTTATTTATTTGAACCTACTTAAATAAATGGTTTAATTTATGTTTGGATAGAATAAAAGATAAATGAGATTGAGTTAATTAAGTTTACCTAATGACAAAAAAAAAATTGTGAAACTATTGCTTTGAAAAACTTTAAAAGAATTATGTCATTTTCATAAGTTTTTTTTATAATTTTTTTATATAAATATAAGCTTGATTTTAGCATTTAATTTGGATTTTAAAAAATATAAGTTTGATTTTAGTATTTGTTCTGGACTGTACCTTGAGCTGGCCCACTGTCGGGCAAAGCCCAATCTACATTCGCGTTGAGGATGGTCCAATACACTGGTCCAATCCGTTAGGGCCAGAGGAGAGCACATTTCTCACGTGCTCATCACCCGAGGACACGTCATCAACTGTCTCCTATGTCTTGTGTGGCAAGCAAGACGGTTTTGCCTCCTGTAACAGGTAACTCCGCCCACGCCTTCGAAGATCACGGGACAATCGCCTCCCGTAACAGGTAACTTCGCCCACGTCTTCAAAGATCACAGGACAATTGATCCAGGATGGTGAGCATGTGGTGCTCACACGTGCACGTAGAAATCCTGGTAGTCATCCATTGTGGGCTTGAACTTTCAGCCCATGATAAAGACCATTGGCCCTGCGCAGGTAGTTCACTATAAATACCCTCCTCTGTAGAAGGGTGAGGTATTTGTTTTTCTAACCCTAAACCTTGTGCCTCTACGACCATTATTTACTTTAGCATAAAACTTTGTGCCTCTACGACCGATATTTACTTTAGCATTGAGTGTCTGTAGATACACCCCCTCCTCCGTTGATTGCTTCCAATCCACAACGTCCCCCAGCCACAATACTATTTTTGTAATTATCATTGCTTCAAGTTTCAGTTATATTTGTCACAAATTCCGGCGTAAACCTTTCTGATTATTATTTCTTGTATATATAGAAATTACAGGGCTATACAAGTAATTACACTAAAAATTACATTTAATGAGAACAAACCCTTATTCTAGGAACAAACCCTTATCCTTATTCACATCCCCCCTCAAATTGATGCTGGTCAATAAGCATCAATTTGCTAACAAGAAACTGATGACGTGGACGCGGAACAGCCTTGGTAAGAATGTCTGCAACCTGCAACTGAGTACTAACATGAGGAAGAGATATTAGTCGGTCTTCATACGCGTCCCGGATTGAGTGACAATCAACTTCGATATGTTTGGTGCGTTCATGAAAAACGGGATTTGCAACAATTTGGATGGCACTTGTATTGTCAGCATAAAGAGAAGTTGGCTCTATTTGAGGAAATCCAAGTTCAGCCAAAAGACCACGAAGCCAAATTATTTCAGAACAAGCAGCAGACATGGCCCGATACTCAGACTCAGTAGAAGATTTAGAGACTCTGGCTTGTTTCTTACTTTTCCATGAGATCAATGAAGAGCCAAGAAACATGCACCAACCAGTAACAGATCGTCGAGTATCAGGACACCCTGCCCAGTCGGCATCACTATAAGCACTCAATTTAGGAGCAACTCCAATAGGAAAGAATAAACCACGATGAGAGCTTCCCTTTAAGTAACGAATTATGCGACGAACTGCTGCCAAGTGAAGATGGTGAGGAGAGTGCATGAATTGACTTACTTGTTGAACAGCAAAAGATATGTCAGGGCGAGTAATAGTCAAGTAATTAAGGCTACCCACGAGTTGACGATACAACAAGGGATCAGGTAAGAGATCACCATCATCACGATGATATTTAACATTAACCTCAAGAGGAGTATCCACTGGATTAGCCGATTGGAGACCAGCCATAGAAATTAAATCTGTGACATACTTATGTTGATGGAGGAATATTCCCTTGGACGTAGAATGGACCTCAAGACCAAGAAAATAGTGTAGATTACCAAGATCTTTCATGTGAAATGATGCCTGTAGCTGTTGCTTAAGTCGTTGAATGGAAGCATGATCAGAACCAGTAATAACCATATCATCAACATACAAAAGAAGCAGAACAATTCCCGCAGATGTGCTATGAATAAATAAAGAGGAATCATACTGACTCTGAGTAAAAGAGAACCCAAGTAGAGTGGAGCGGAATTTCTCGTACCATTTGTTGAATCATTTCAGGTTGTAGAGTACCAACATTAGATGCACTAGTAACAGAAGGACCAGAGGCAGAATTTGTAGTTGCATGAAATGCCTGCACCGGACGTTGTGTTGGTCGTGGAGGACGTGTGGGACAATCAGATATAATATGACCTTGCTGCTTGCAATAATTACAGAACTTCTTAATGCAACTCCGAGAAATGTGGCCAAATTGTTTGCAAGAGAAACATTGAACCTGTCTCATATCACGACCTTTACCTTTACTCTGAGCAACATATGCAACAGTCATAGGCTCAGAAACAGCAGCTTCATGAGACATGACTCCTTGAGTAATGAGACGTTGTTCCTCTCTTAGAAGTTCTCCAACACATGTATCCAAAGACGGAACAGGATTTCTATTAAGCAAGGCACCTCTGACAACTTCAAATTCTGGACGAAGTTTCATGAGAAACTGATCTCGACAACTTGTGTTATAGACCTCTTGGACAGCCGCGAGAGCAGTCTTGGGAACATCAGTATGAATAAGAGCAGAGTGTTCTGTCCATAGATTCAAAAAACCAGAATAATACTCTTGAATGGATAAAGTACCTTGTTTGTAATTGGCTATTTCGAGCTCCAATTGAAAACGTTTAGCTGCATTGTCTTGGTTGTAAATACGCTTCAAATAATTCCACATTTCTTGAGCAGTTGAAAATGAACGCAAATTATTGATCATTTGAGGATCAATGGTGCTAAGTATCCAAGTAATTATTTGAGCATCTTTAATTTCCCACGCATCTAATGCAACCTTTTCTGTAGGTGCCTTAGAAGTATCATCGAGGTGACTCCATAATCCCTTTCCCTTCACATAATTTTTGAACTGAAATTCCCAAGTTGGATAATTCTTACCGGTAAAACGCACACAAAAGCAATTTTTTTCGTTTCCCATATCCATGACTATATATCAATTCTGTGAGCACGTGCAAAAAAAATTTTTTTTTTTTCTTCTTCTTCTTCTTCTTTTTTTTTTTAATAGTAACAATTGAAGAAATATGAAACTTGGAGGAACACCAGTAGCGAAACAGTAGCAACACCAGTAGCAACACCACCAAACAGTAGCAACACCAGAAACGAACGAATAGGAACCACAAGAACGAACGCGAACCACAAACGAACAGTAGCGAAATCGTGATAAATAAAACCACAGACAATCGACACAAAACAAAATTGCCGAGAGTCACCGAAGAGTCACCGATCAAGGAACAGAATTGCCGAGAGTACAGAATCGTACACCGAAGAGTCACCGATCAAGGAACAGAATCGCCAAGAGTACAAAATCGTAAATCACAATTGAATCAAGATTACGAAAGTGCAACAGTAACGAACTTACGAAAGATCACGACGGCAGTTTCAATACAAATACGGACGAGGAATACGATTTCGAGAGCGACTCAGTGGGTGTCGCTGTTCAGCCAAGATAACAAGGATTCACAGGTTAGATCGAACCCTTCTGATACCATGTCACAAATTCCGGCGTAAACCTTTCTGATTATTATTTCTTGTATATATAGAAATTACAGGGCTATACAAGTAATTACACTAAAAATTACATTTAATGAGAACAAACCCTTATTCTAGGAACAAACCCTTATCCTTATTCACAATATTAACTACTTCTTTTTCTATAATGGGAGTAAATGAACGAGAAGCCTAATGAAAAGTGAGGGTACATTTGAATTTTGCTTATTACTCGAAGCTTTTTTTTTTCTTCAAAGTGCAAATTAATATTAAAAGACACATGTTAGAAACAGAGGTTAATGAAGAAAAAAAAGCATGCCCACGGTTGTCAAGATGTTTGTATGATTGAAAAATCCATTCAGTAATGCATGTTATAGTTTTGCGACAATATATGCAAGTTATATTTTTGCACACTTAGTTTATAGATTATGATATAATAAAATATATTACCAATAATGATATTAAATTAAGTAAACAATTGACCCCAAAAATTACCACAATCCTCCCATCTTTCCCTCAAACACATCTAAAAAACCGAACAAAAACAACTTTGCTTGAGCAAAGCATTATACATATCTCGATCATTAAACATCTTTTGGCTTTAGTAAGGTCCATAATTGATCTCCCCTGTGGGAAATTGTAGGGTTAATAACATCCTTTTCAAGTTCTCTATAGTCAGAATCCAGGAATCTAGCTGCACTTGGTGCTGTCTGAATTTAAGTCAAACCACCTCTGTAATACTGAATGTGTATCTCTTGAACTTAAAATTGAATCCCTTCAGACATTGTCAGGTGTAAGGTCAGTATGCTTTACCTCTATCTCAGTCACGGGTTGTCCTTCAAATCATCCTTCAAATCATTCGATTCCTCATTTTGAACAAGCTCTACTGCGGATGCTTTTGGGGATGCTGTCTTCTGAGGTGCTTTCTTCCAGAAACTTTTTGCATATAGGGAGCCGAAGACAATGACCTGACAACGTAATGGCGTTACAATGCTTAGCACTAAATTCATCAAGATAATGGTTGGTATCATTGGATCACACATTCAAGTGTAAGCTTTGATCAATAGACAGGGTTCGGTTTTAATTTTAATCAAATCAAGTGCAAGCAAGAATAAAGAAATGGTGTGATTTTAGAGTGCAAGTGCAACATAACTCAATTCACTATAACGTTCAAAAATGGTAAAAAACTTACTGCTCCAATCCACTGCTCCCAGCTAAGAGGATGGGAAAACCACACACACGACAGCATAATGCTCACCAACTGCAACATTTCGAATAAAAAATTACAAACATTGAAATAGTACACAATTATAGGGAAAATGATAGTTACGTTTACCTGTCTTGTGGTCATTATGGTAGCAAATGTCAGAGCACCAAAAGTGCGAATTGTGTAGGAAATGAAAAATTGGCTAATTGTTGCAACCTGTGTAACCCAATAATAAAACAAACTTCAACGAAGTAAATAGCAAAAAGGGAAATATTCTTGTTTTTGTTTTTGAAGCCAAAAAAGAAGAAAATTATTTTATTTAGGGATATTGCTATAGGTTTAAAAAAAATATCTTAAAACAAACAGAAAATGAGAATGCAATATAAAATTAAAACAGATGTCATTTACTTACAGTCGAAAGTAATGCTATGTCAAAGAAACAATCATGATGCCGATATACAAACTCTACTGCTAGTATCATGTGTCCTTGTACAATAAGACCTTCAAAAAAAATATCAAATATCACTAGATTAGCCTTGAAGCTTGAAGAGAAACAAAGCTAAACCAAAATATATGAGAACCCACATTTCAGAAAGAAAAAATTACTATTTGAATTGAATAAGTCTAGATAGTTTATAAAACTAAGAATATTGGTTGTCACAATAGTTACTGGTTAGTAGTTCTTTAGCAGTTGGGACTGGGGGGAGTTTTCTTTGGTGAACTTCAAGCATGTAGAAGAAGAGAAAGAAAGGATAAAAAAATAAAAGAAACAACATTGCCAAGATTGCCAGGGTCAAACATTATTGTATTTAATAACTTCTAGTCTTCAGTTGCAAGTTATATACTGTAGTTTGAGCAGACCATCCAAGACTTTTAGAATTTTTTATCCATCGCAAACATTGTTTGCCCTGAAGTATAACTACAGCAAATGAATCGTTACTTTACCGAGTAAGACATTTTTAAACTCAAAAAAGCTAGGAGGATAGGATGCAATGTTTTGAAAATACCCACTAGAAATGGGTTACAATATAACTGAATGAGACTGGTGGCATAAGGGGAGTGGGCCGGAATTGATCAGGAATCAGAGGGAGTTTATTAGAGGGCGTAACAGACTTGGAGAATGGAGGGGGCATCTTGTAATTGAGGAAATTGGTGTGTGGCGGTTACCGAGAAGAGAGGTTGGATCTCTCAGGCCAGGATAGCTTTCTTTCATGTCTATCCATCTTTTGAGGAGCTTGCTCCAATTTAGTCACAGTTTCATTTTCTTTAGTTTCATTTCATTTGGGTTGGACCTAATTCATTCTTATAAAACCAACTTGTAAGACGAGGGTTGCCCTCCATTTATAAACACATGTTCAAGCCATATCTTATCTAATGTGGGAGTCTTAACACATCCATCACGCTCTGGACTAGACATATGGAGCATGAACCGAGTGGTTTGATAGCAGTAACCTACTAGAAGGTGGCCCAACTAAATGAATCTTGGATAGACTCTAATACCTTATTAAAATTCGGATTTGGCCTAATCAACTTTACAAAACCAACTTATAAGTTGAAAACTGCCTCCACTTATAAACACATTTTAATACCAAATCTCATCCAATGTAGGACTCCTATCAGATATGAATGAAAATTTGACAAAATATAATGTTCAATACAAAAATTCACTGAATTTCTTAAACCAACCTGTCAGACTAAGAATACAAGAACACAATGTTGTATAAAATATCTGATTATGTATCTCCATGTCATAGCCTCTAAACATCTTATCTTGGAATGTGCTTGTAAAGCCATCAAACCTATAACGCAAAAAAAAAACCGATACAATGGAGGACTTGCTTATGAACCATATAAATTCTTAAAATAAGTTGAAATAAGCATGCATTCAAGAACCTGGAAGAAAGTTCAAAATGCAGATTACTATAAAAGGCGGTTTTAAGTTTTAACAATAAAATGCAGCTTCAAATGACCTGTACGGCTGTACAGCTCAAACCAACAAATACAGTTCACAATGACTATATTTGCCCATAATAACTTTACACTTTTTAAGATGGAGAAGTAAAAATTATACACAGGAACTTATTCAAAGTTTTATGGCGACAATGTACTTTCATTATTTTTTGCCAGCAGAGAAAACAGATACACAAATAAAATATCTTCAGTGTACACAATGAATGAAGGTAGAATTAATTTTTGGACTTTTTTCCCATACAGTATATAATAATACATAAAATAACTAATTATAGGAATAGATTTTAAGTTTAGCAGTGATACCCAAGATAGCCACCCATTAGAAGAACGCCCCAAACTGTATTTTCCCTTCCTCTGCTGTATGGACTTAGGTCTGTTCCTGCCTACAATAAAAGCACAATAATTTCTTTAGCTCATTAAAGAATGTTGCCAGCATATTAGGTGATTATGCATCAGTGACTATATAATTAATCAAGACTCGATAGTAAGAAAGAAATACTTCCTCCATCCCTAATTATAAGCTCCCATTGCAAATTTCACATATATTAAAAAAAGTTGGTAGTGTAGTTAATGTGGCCATTTTGTGTGAGAATATTACTAAATTATCTTTTGTGTTTAAATGAATTTAGTATCAACTTTCAATATTCTAAGACAAATTAGTATTATTGATGAGGGTTATATCTTGGGAAATTTTAATAATAATAAAGACATCTAGAATTTGAAAGGAGTTTTATAATTAGAAGCAATTTTTTTCATTTCTAATGGGTGTTTGTGAGTAGCAAACCAAGAAATGGTCCTCTCTCCTTCTAGTCCTAATTTATGAATAGTAAACCAAGGTTGTTTTTTTTGCATATGCAAATGTTAGTATATTAGTAGTTGTTATATTGGTATTTTCTCCTTCACCAAGAGTTTGATCCCCAGTCATTTAACTTTTTCAACTCTTTTAACCCTTAGCTCAAACTAGTTGAGGTACCCAAAGCCCCAACAAAAATTGAAGTTAGGAAGTGAATAGTGCTTGAAATATTAACAGTAGGAACAGCCATTGTTCATGAGCCCTCCATAGTTGCATTTTTGCATGATACTTATTCTGTTAGATTTCAACGTAGGGGATGGAAACTGTATGCAATGCAATATCTGTTGATGGCTACTTTTATAATAACTGATCATCAACCATAGTGGGTCTTCCTTATTGGGATCAGAAATCCAAATCCCTTTCAACAAGAATAGACCAATGATTGCAATCCCCATTCGTTGCTTGAGTCACTCGGCTATTGTGGTAGTGCTATTATGACATCAATGGTGCCAGTCCTTCAGCACCTATTGCTGGCCCTCTTGCTATCACGAGTGAGGGAGAGTTAAAACTTTTCTTGTTTCTGATATTAAACTACCGAACACTTAATTTCATGAAAATATTTTCCTTTTAAATCGTAACCTTTGTTACCTCAGCCACATAGACACGTATAGACAGAATGATAGTAAAGCAGCAGAAAATTATTAGGATCAAAGGTCCAACAATTACCGGATATAGGATAAATACTGAGCAGCCGAGGGTAACTAAAAAAGCCAACAAATAGTCAGGTCCCTTGTACCTCTTCTGCATGATAATTGTACCCCAGACCTGCATAAGATACAAAAGACAGAATACATATTAAAGGTATATAGGTCAATCTTTACAAAAACATGGAACAAGTTCAAGGAATTTTACATATGATGTAAGAGAGACAAATTAAGATCTACACCGACTTCACTATGAAAAAACTCTACTACTGTAGAATTCATAAGAAAAAATGGGAAGTCCTTGAAATAAATGTTCAAACCAAAAATATAAGTTATACTACAATCTGTATATAAAATATCCTTTTACATTAATAAACAACTTGTAAGACAAGTAAAATATCCTCTATAATTCTTGAAACATGTTCAGTAATCTCTTAGACATCTTTACAACCCCCACACCACAACTCTCTGCCAGTCTGCCTCACCAAATTCTCTCTTTCATGGATAGACTGCATCAACTTTGAAAAAAAATGAATCGATCAATTTTATTTATCGTATATAGCATCAAAGTCTAGAATCTGGAGCCTACATGATTCTTTCATGTCATGGAGAATTTATATTGTGCGAATATTCAATGTTTAGAAATATTCCTCCCTCCCTCGTTTAATCTGTGAGGGAGATCAGGCCAAGTATTCGACACCAATTCAAGAACTATTTTCAAGCAATTTTTTGAGATCATTGAATGATTGCACGATTGTGACTGATGTAAAAAAAATCATTCAAGTATCTACTTAACACTTTTTAGCCTTCATGAATTTGCCCTTTCCCCATATATTTAGCCCAGAAAGGGCACAATAATAGCAGAAGTTACACAAAATTGAGGACGCACACGTATACGAAGACAGCATGAACATTCGATTTTCAATTATTATTATTCTTCGTCAACAGAAGCAGTAGTGACTGGGAAAGTGAAAAAATAAGCTACAGATCAATGGAACAAGATAAATAAAAGAGAAGGGGTAATGTATATTGAAATTACTCAGTCATCAACATAAACAAAATTTAAATAACTGGGAGCAGCATGAAAGGTTGACCTACCATAACTGGTATCATTTTTGCACACTTCGCAAGAGTCTGAACAGGAAAACTGACATATTTGAGGGCCTGGAGTAATAAAAATGGTCATTTCAGTATATATGGATGCAAGTTATATCCATTAATGTTACCAATTTCTTATAAATTAACAGGCACACAAAACTATGTCTCATACCTCATACTGACAAGTTGTGGTTAGTATGTTTGATACTGACACAAGGGAATACTTGTAAATGGGAGCCACTGGATCTAATGCTTTTTTACTTGCCTATAACAAATATTGAAAATTATGATTAAATGGAGCCACAACAAATTTGTGTCCCAATTCAAATACCGTAAAATGTGTAAACTACTTGTAAAGATTTGAGTATTTTAGCATGCGTATAATGTATATACTTGCCAGCAAAGAACCCGCAGAAACAGCAGACGTCATGATCCGGTTGCAGAAAACAAGAAAGAGTGAATACTTGAAATACTCCTTTTCTGCTCCATATGGTATTCTCATAATCTTTTCCTGCAAGAACAAATATCTATAACTCACTAAACAAATCTTGTTTTCTTTTCTAAAAAAAGCTATAAAATGTTTATAAAAACGAATTAAGTGCGATTAAAATGTTATATGACCATCTATCATGTCATTCTTTCAATTTTTTTAAAAAATATCTCAAATATATAAAAAAATGTATACTTAATCCTCCAAAACCCTAAATTAAAACATATTATAAAGTAATTTTGTATCAGTCTATTAATTGTTAAGAGTTTCTGACAATATATTTATAAGTAGAGGCAATCATCGTAACCTACCAAGTAGATTATCCCTCGCCTCCATTCTCCTCAAACCTGACACACCCTTAGGTGCCCACCCCAAATTCTAAAAATAATATTATATACTCCGGCCATTATTATAAGCAAAGATTCTCTTTTTAAGCTCATTGAACAATGAATGTATCCAGTGTACATAAAAAACAAGATATGTTCATTATTCAATGAATCTAAAAGTGAATATTTGCTTATCATAATGGTCAGAGGGAGTAGCTATGAAGCACAGACACCGGAAACACCACACCGACACTGACACGTCGACATTGAAAAAATAATAAATTAAACGTCATCACAAGTGAGCATAAAATTATAGAGCTAACTAAGCATGAAATTAGGGAATAGTTAAACCAAGGGTATCACTACCAATTTACCAACCAATCATTTTTGTTGCTAATGCTACTCATGATTTTATAATAAACTAAACGATAAACAAAGATTAGCCACTAATAATACTGTTTTTGTGTAACAGAAACCAATTAATTTAACAGTAATAACAGTTAGCACATTCAAATTAATAATATACATTAATTAACATACATTAGTGCGATAATTAAGGTGAGAATTAGATTGAAGAACAAACGGAGATCGCAAAACGAATAACAAAAAAAAAACCTGTAAGATGCCATAGGTAACGAGCGTAAGCATGATTCCGGAAACAGCGAAAATGCCTTTCCATAAATTATCTCTGAAGCTAACAGTGGTGGAAGAAGATGGTGATTCCGCCATAGGTGGAACTCGAAGAACATAAACGGCGTCGGATTGATGGATTGAGTGTAGCGACTGTGGGACCCACTCTTAGACCAAGTTTTGTGTGTTTGTGTATTTCTGTTATGTTAAAAAGGGAAAGAGAGGAAGAGTGAGTTCACCACCTCATTATCATGCGCATGGCTTTCTACGCCATCTTAGATTTTAACTCATATATTTGTATTCTACATGACTATTAATGAAAATATTAATTACTTTAATTTCATAATATAGTAAAAACTCTTTAAATTAATAATGTCAGGATCGGAGAAATTTATTAATTTAGAGAGTTATTAATTTATCGATAAATTAATAATTATTAATTTAAAGAGTTTTTAAATAATTATACTGTACATGTCAAACAAAAAGGCAAATTAGTCTATGCCTCTTAGAATTATGTTGCAACGAACCTTGAGACTCAAGGTAAATTAGTAACTACTGTGTTCATATGCATTGGAAATAAATAATGACTTTTGAAGTATAATAAATGTAAACAAGAGGAACAAATGTGTTCAATGTATTCTTAAAGGAAAACAAACAACTATTGAATCATATTTCAATATAGTGTAATATATTTTTTCCAGTTTCTAAGAATTATTAATTTATGATTTTCTTCGGACCGAAAATTATAAAGGGATCTCCCAAAAAATTATTATTTTATTATTTTATCGAGTTTTTCAATTTTTTACATTGGCCCGAGTCGGGACTGGACAAATTTATTATTTTAGAGAGTTTATTAATTTACCGAGTATTAATATAAAGAGAAAAAGGTGGAATGAAATGACATTTTATATGTATTAATTACAATTAATTAATATACATTTGTGCGAAAATCATGGTGAAAATTAGATTGAAGAATAAACCTTAGATCGCAAAACGATTAATAAAAAAAATGAAAAAACCTGTAGGAGGCCATAGGTAACGAGCGTAAGCATGAGGGGTGACTTGGAGACTACTAATGCATCATTTCGTCTATAAAGTCTTATGATTGTTTGTTTTGTAGATTGATCGTCTGTTAATTAATTGCATTATCTATCTCTGAGATATCTCGCCTGATGCGGGAAAATGGAGGAAGTTATGTGTCTTTGGCCTTTAACAGTGTGGAAGAAGTCATGGGAAATTTAACCACGATATCCTAAATAATATGGGATTAACTATCCACTCACACGTTCACTCAAAAGTGGTTGCTATTCTCAAGAAGTTTGGGATCCTTGCACAATATTGCTATAAATATCTCAACCATGAAGTTGAGAAGGACAATCACATATTCATGTAAATACTAGAGACTCAGATCTTCTCACCTCCTTACGTGTGTTAGCTCTAAACCCTACAAAATACTCTAAAGCCTCTGACAGCCCTTAATCATTAAGGGTTGTCGCGTATTGTGCTTTTAGCAAGTACAATTAGCGCCCACCGTGGGGGCCCGATAAAACTGACTTGGGTCACACTCATTGTTGTTTTCCCCATCTTCTCACGAGGAATTTTAAGCAAAACTCTTATATCAATGTTAACAATGTTGCAAGGGAGTTTCGTCGATGGGGGAGAATTTAGTTCCTCTCGAAGAAAGTAGGCTAGACAGGTTTTAGCAGCAAACATTGTACTTGCCAACACTACCAAAACCTAGGGAGAAAGTGAGAATCCATAACCACTTTCTCGAATGAAGATGTTATTGGTGTTCTTCTCCGCAACAATGATCTCGTGGTTATCATAGATCAGTATGATAATTGGGATGTGAAGTGAGTGATGATCGACCTTATTAGCACAACAAATATCTTATTTTGGAGTGCTTTCCAAAGGCTCCGCCTCGACCCAGACAACATCGGAGCATTCCAAGTGAACAAGTACAGGTAAAGGTCCACATAACATTCAGAATAATGTTTGATCCAGAGGCAAGCACCAAATTAATTAAAGTGAAGTATCTTGTGGTGGACGATTTGTCTCCCTACAACATTATTCTCGGAAAAATGCTCTCAACTTATTAGGGACCCAATGTAGCGGGTTGGGACCCTAGATTAGGGACCTAAAACGAAAGTCTCACTTCAACAAAAAATCTAAAAGAAGTCTATATTGGGCCCTTGAACCACTAAGTCACCAGGTTGGGTACCTCTTTACCTGAATCTAAAGAAGGGGTGTTAGTCGCCTTACTCGTAAGGAACATTGATTTGTTTGCCTGAGAACCCTTGGATATGCTAGGAATAGATACCAGAGTGGGGTGTCATAGGCTCGTCATTGATCCCACTGTGAAACTAGTGTCTCAAAGGAAACACAAGGTTGACAAAGAGAAAAGAGAAATTACTGATAAGGAAGTGCAAAAGCTGACAAATGTCGATTTCATAATAGAGGTAAAATACCTATCTTGGTTAGCTAATATGTTATTGGTAAGGAAAGAATCAAACAAATGGCGCATGTGCATCAATTTCACTGTCCTTAACGCTGCATGTCCGAAATTTTTATATCCATTACCCAACATATATCGCCTAATTGATGGTGTTTTAGGCTAAAAAGCATTGAGTTTCATGGACTTCTACTTAAGATAGAATCATATTAAGATGCATCTCACGTATGCACCCAATACAACATTTATTTCCAATCATGACAATATTTATTACATCATGCCCTTTAGACTTAAGAATGAAGGCACTGCCTACCTAAGACCCATGGACACGATGTTCTCTAAGCAGATAGCGCACAACTTAGAAGTGTACATTGACGATATGATAGTGAAGACTTAAAAATAGAAAATTCATGATAACCCACATTTCATAAGTTATTATAAGTCATGATTAGTTGTCTTAGCTTGTTGATTTGTTAGTTGTTAGTTTAATTTATTGCGTTTTTGTTATTTATATAGTAATTTACACATAGCACAATAGGTGCTCTCTTTTATAGTTTTTATATGTTTATTTCTTGTTGCAAGGTTAATTATGATGAGTTGAGGCAAGACAGTCAGTGACAACAACTGGGAGTAAAAAAGAAAGCTTAAAGCTAGAAATATCTAAGAGAAATAGAGATACAATTAATTGGATTCCTAGGGCATTCATGATAACCCACATTTCATAAGTTATTATAAGTCATGATTAGTTGTCTTAGCTTGTTGATTTGTTAGTTGTTAGTTTAATTTATTGCGTTTTTGTTATTTATATAGTAATTTACACATAGCACAATAGGTGCTCTCTTTTATAGTTTTTATATGTTTATTTCTTGTTGCAAGGTTAATTATGATGAGTTGAGGCAAGACAGTCAGTGACAACAACTGGGAGTAAAAAAGAAAGCTTAAAGCTAGAAATAGCTAAGAGAAATAGAGATACAATTAATTGGATTCCTAGGGCATGCATTGAAGAAATCTGAATTGGAGGAATGCTTGAAGTTGCATTAGAAGAGTATTTGAATTGAATGTCTAAGATCAATTGCACTAGAGGATAAAAGGTAGTACATAATTGTGAGATATTGGATCGAACTCTAGTATGGTCGAAGGGTAGCTTCTTGGTTCGACAGTTCGACAGGGTTAAGCATGACGTCGAAGGTTGCTCACATGCTGGTGTCGAAGTGTGCATGCTGTAGTCGAAGATGGGTCGAGCATGCAGGTGTCGAAGATGCTAGGGTTGTTAGCATGTTAAATTAGGTTTTAGTGTTTAAACCCTAATTTGTTAAGTTAGCTTGTTTATTAAGTTGGCTTGTGTAATGGGCCTTGCTGAAAAAGCCTTTTAGTTAGTATGTTAGGTTTTATTATAAATAGCATACTAGTCTCTCATCATTGCTAAGCTGCAAATCCTAATTTAGGGTGAGAGAGGTTATTTGTTATTCTTGTAAACTTGTAATCTTGTTTTAAGAGAAAGTGAAAGAAAAGCAGTTATAACCAATTCTTGTGTTCCTCTTCTTCCTTGTCCTTTATTCTTCCCTTGGATTATACTTTGTTCTTGGTATTGAATTCACAACAAATTGGTGCGGTGAGCGTGGAGAAGATGCCTTCAACAAAGTATGAGATTGAAAAGTTCACCGGAGTGAATGATTTCGGTCTGTGGCGCTTGAAGATGAAAGCTCTACTGGTTCAGCAGGGTTGTTTGGAAGCGTTGAAGGGAGAGGCAGCCATGAATGCAGAATTGACGGCAGCGGAGAAGACGAATATGATCGAGAAAGCACACAGCGCAATTTTGCTGAGCCTTGGTGATAAGGTTCTCCGGCAGGTATCAAAGGAGACGACGGCATCAGGGTTATGGGTGAAACTTGAAAGTTTGTATATGACCAAATCGCTGGTAAATCGACTCTACCTGAAGCAAGCTTTGTATTCATTCAAGATGATTGAAGACAAAGTATTGGCTGAGCAGTTGGATATGTTCAACAAGCTGATTCTTGATCTTGAAAATATTGATGTGAAGATCGATGATGAAGATCAAGCGCTGTTACTATTGTGTTCTTTGCCTCGATCACATGCTCACTTCAAAGAAACTCTCTTGTATGGAAGGGAGTCCCTGACGTTTGAAGAAGTTCAATCAGCCTTGTACTCTAAGGACTTGAATGAACGAAAGGAGCATAAACCTTCGACTGTTGGCGAAGGTTTGGCCGTTAAAGGAAAACTCTTACGAAAGGATGGTAAGTTCGACAAGAAGAAAGGCAAAAGCCAGTCGAAGACTTACAGTGGCGAAGCATCTGGCATTCGATGCTACCATTGTAAGAAGGAGGGTCACACAAGAAAGGTGTGCCCTGAACGCTTGAAATATCATGGAGGTAAGGATAATGGCAACGCTGCCATTGTTCAAGATGATTTCGAATCATCTGATGTTCTTGTGGTTTCAAGCAGTGACTCTAAGAAGGAGTGGATTATGGATTCAGGTTGCACTTGGCACATGACTCCAAACAAAGACTTGTTCGAGGAATTATGTGATCAAGATGGTGGATCAGTATTGCTGGGAAACAACAAGGCTTGCAAGATTGCAGGTGTTGGATCTGTGAGATTCAAGCTCCATGATGAGTCAATAAGGTTGTTGACTGAAGTCAGGTATGTTCCTGATTTGAAGAGAAATCTGCTTTCTCTTGGTGAATTCAACAAGAAAGGATATGTTTTCCAAGGAGAGAAAAGTATCCTAAGAGTCATGAAGGGTTCGAAGGAAGTCTTGAGAGGCGTGAAGAAACAAGGCTTGTATACCCTTGAGGCTGAAGTTGTAAGTGGTTCGACAAATGTTGCATCCACGAAACCTTTGTCGAAAACAGAAATCTGGCACATGAGATTGGGCCATGTCAGTGAAAGGGGTCTAGTCGAATTAGGGAAACAAAATCTGCTTGGTGGAGACAAAGTCGAAAAGCTGAAGTTTTGTGAACCCTGTGTACTTGGAAAATCTTGCAGAGTGAAGTTCAACAAAGGCAAACAAAGAACACATGGATCCCTTGATTACATCCATGCTGATCTTTGGGGGCCTGCAAGGTGTCCATCACATTCAGGAGCAAGGTATTTTCTATCCATAGTAGATGATTATTCCAGAAAATTATGGGTATTCATCCAGAAGACTAAGGATGAAACTTTTGAGAATTTCAAAAGTTGGAAGACTCTGGTTGAAAATCAGACTGGCAGGAAGGTCAAGAGGTTGAGAACCGACAATGGCCTTGAATTTTGCAATGAGGCATTCGACAGTTTTTGTGCTGCCTTTGGTATTGCAAGGCACAGAACTACTGCAGGTACTCCACAGCAAAATGGTTTGGCTGAAAGATTTAATCGAACTATTTTGGAGAGAGTCAGATGCATGTTGACTAGTGCGGGGTTAAAGAAGGTGTTCTGGGCTGAGGCTGTTTCGACAGCAACATATCTGATAAACAGATGTCCTTCGACAGCGTTAGATATGAAGACACCTGAAGAAGTTTGGTCGGGACATCCACCAGATCTCGACAAACTGAGAGTATTTGGCTGTGTAGCCTATGCTCACATTAGGCAAGACAAGGTCGAACCTAGAGCTCTGAAATGCATGTTCATGGGATACCCTGAAGGAGTCAAAGCTTATAGGCTATGGTGCCTAGAGTCAGGTCACAGGAGGTGTATCACCAGTCGAGATGTAGTTTTCAATGAAGCTGAAATGACTTTTAAGAAAACTGATGATGTTGGTCGAAGTACAGAAACATCTGACGAAGAGCTGGAACAGGTAGAGATTCCTGTTGAGGTGGAGCATGTTGATGCTGAATTGCATATCCCAGATGAAGTCGAAGAAGAAGCAGAAGATGCTGAAGTTGAGGAAACTGACGATGACTACCTATTGTCGAGAGATAGGTCGAGAAGAGTCATCAAGCCACCTCAGAGACTTGGATATGCAGATCTTATAGCTTATGCCTTAATATCTGCAAGTGAGGTTCTAGACGAAGAACCTAGAGACTATAAGGAAGTTATGAGGAGTCGAAATAAGACTGAATGGCTGAAGGCCATGGATGATGAGATGAAATCTCTTCATGATAATCATACTTGGGAACTGATCAAGAAACCTGTTGGGGCAAGGTTAGTCAGCTGTAAATGGATTTTCAAAGTTAAGGAAGGAATTGAAGGAGTGACGTCGAAAAGATACAAGGCAAGGTTAGTTGCAAGGGGTTTCACTCAGAAAGAAGGTGTCGACTTCAATGATGTGTTTTCTCCTGTTGTGAAGCATAGGTCCATTCGAATGTTGCTTACCATGGTGGCACAGTTCGATCTTGAACTGGAACAGATGGATGTGAAGACTGCGTTCTTGTATGGTGATTTAGATGAAACGATCCTGATGAGGCAACCTGAAGGGTATGTCGAAAAGGGGAAGGAAGATTATGTGTGCAAGTTAAAGAGATCTTTGTATGGGCTGAAACAATCTCCTCGACAGTGGAATAGGAGATTCGACAAGTTCATGGCACGCATAAGTTTCATTAGAAGTCAGTTCGACCACTGCGTTTACTTCAGATTTCGACCTGGTAATTCATTTGTTATTTTGTTGCTTTATGTGGATGATATTCTCATAGCAAGCAACAATGTTGAAGATGTGACGAGGGTGAAGGCTGAACTCAATAAGGAGTTCGATATGAAGGATCTGGGAGCTGCTTCCAGGATTCTTGGAATTGACATTCGAAGAGATAGAAAGAAGTCGAAGTTATGCCTATCTCAAGAGGCATATCTACGGAAGATTCTTGAAAAGTTTGGTATGTCAAATTCGAAGCCAGTTGTGACTCCAACAAACCCTCAATTCAAGCTGAGTATTGATCAGTGTCCCAGTACTGATGTCGAAAGAGCCTATATGAATAGCATCCCATATGCTAATATAGTCGGTTCTTTGATGTATGCTATGGTCTGTACTAGACCCGACATAGCATACGCAGTAAGTCTTGTAAGCAGGTACATGGCGAATCCTGGAAAGGCTCACTGGCAAGCATTGAAGTGGATTTTAAGGTACATAAATGGATCTCTGAACAGAGTTCTAATTTATGGTGGAGCCTTGGGTGAAGATAGTAAAGCAGTAATAGAAGGATATGTCGACTCTGATTATGCAGGTTGTATGGATTCCAGAAAATCTATTTCTGGATTTGTTTTCACTATGTTTGGCACTGCAATTAGTTGGAAAGCAACACTTCAGAAGGTTGTTGCTCTATCAACCACTGAAGCGGAGTATATTGCCCTAACTGAAGCTGTGAAAGAAGCATTGTGGCTTGAAGGTTTTGCAAAGGAGCTAAAACTTCAAGGTCGAGGTATCACTGTTAAATGTGATAGTCAAAGTGCAATACACCTGTCGAAGAATTCAGCCTATCATGAGCGAACTAAGCACATTGATGTGAGGCTGCATTTCGTCAGAGGAGTAATCGAGCGTGGAGAAGTCCAAGTGCTGAAGGTTTCGACTGAAGACAATGCTGCTGATATGATCACCAAGACATTGCCGAGTTGCAAGTTTTTCCACTGTATGCAGTTGATAAAGCTGCATGAAGAAAGCTAGTTTGTTCCTTGACGTTGTAGAGTTAGGTCCAAGGTGGAGATTTGTGAGATATTGGATCGAACTCTAGTATGGTCGAAGGGTAGCTTCTTGGTTCGACAGTTCGACAGGGTTAAGCATGACGTCGAAGGTTGCTCACATGCTGGTGTCGAAGTGTGCATGCTGTAGTCGAAGATGGGTCGAGCATGCAGGTGTCGAAGATGCTAGGGTTGTTAGCATGTTAAATTAGGTTTTAGTGTTTAAACCCTAATTTGTTAAGTTAGCTTGTTTATTAAGTTGGCTTGTGTAATGGGCCTTGCTGAAAAGCCTTTTAGTTAGTATGTTAGGTTTTATTATAAATAGCATACTAGTCTCTCATCATTGCTAAGCTGCAAATCCTAATTTAGGGTGAGAGAGGTTATTTGTTATTCTTGTAAACTTGTAATCTTGTTTTAAGAGAAAGTGAAAGAAAAGCAGTTATAACCAATTCTTGTGTTCCTCTTCTTCCTTGTCCTTTATTCTTCCCTTGGATTATACTTTGTTCTTGGTATTGAATTCACAACAATAATACACCCAGTGAGAGCGCGCCATGCAGAAAAAGACAAGCGCCGCCTACACATATGTTGTTACAGTCTGCCATGCTACACTTTGTCCCACACCAATGTCTGTACCTGATTCTGATTGTGTACAGAGGAGAAGGAAAATGAGGGAATTTGTTGTCTTTTAACCTTGGGTCTTATTTGATTTATTCTCAAGCCCATGATCCAATAAAATGGCAAAAACCCTAGTTTTTGCACCTATAAAAGCAACACTTGAAGATTCAGGAAAAAGTTTAGCATCTGTTAGAGAAATACACAGAAAATAACACCAGTGAAGGAAAAAGTTGAGTGAAAACATAGTGTATCTTCTTCTCACTACCCCATGAGCATTCTGTTGAATTGGGGCGACATAAGTAGTCACTTATTGATTATTTGTTGCAAGAAGAAAAAAAATTTGCTCTTAGGTTGTTTTTCTTTTTTTACTTTGTATTTAAGAATGTCTAGCTTAAGAACCAGCGTGATAGTCTGTACTCTGCTCATTATGAGCTAAAAACTTGTTTGTTAAGTCGTGAATAGTTGGTTTAATGTAGTATTTATATGAAGTGATGTGTTGTTTATGCCTTGGTTTTGTCATTTGTTAACTTGTTATAAATCTTTTTATTTGATTGATCAACTTGGAAATAGATAAAAGTTTGTTGTTGTGAGAGATCCAACGACAAACAGATTTCATGATAAAAATGGTTGTAAATGGTAGGATAGAGATATTCACTAGAATAGCTTGTTAGAGGTAACAAGCTACAACCATAAAGGTTTTTCAGAGTAAAAATACATGTTTTAGGGCTACAAGTAAGACTTAGAGATTTGTCCCCTTGAGAATGCCTTGCAACAAGTGGAGCACTTTTACTGTCCTTTTCTTATCTCGAGGGAGAAAATTCGTCTAAATCAAATGCTAAAAATTGGGGAGGGCGTCTCTTTGTTGGAGTAGCCATGCCGACCACTCTTTACTTTATGTATTGTATGCATAGTAATTTATAATGGAAGAATATACAAGTATATATTTTCTTTTCTGAATTGAGATGCTTATTTTTACCTGCGTGAGGTGTATCTATGTGATCTTGGGTGCAGAGCTCTAGATTCCATGCAAACTTACGAGATCTTGCATCGAAGTTTATTGGACTTAACTGGAGTTATTTTGGGTCAAGGGTCGGTTCCCCTTTCCTCTTTAAGGTGAAAACCTGGTTTGAGGTAGATGTGTGGTCAACCCACTGCGGCCTGTGAAGTGGCTATTTTCCAGGGGATGGGCCATTATATCCCATGGGGATTTGATTGATATATTTGCACGAGAAAAGCATAGATAGATATTTCTAGGGGATGGGCCATTATATCCCATAAACTTCTTAATGTGTGATTTGTGTTGTGGGGAATTAATTGTTATAGTTGCACGAGAAAAATTTTAGTGACACACCACTGAACTTCTTAGTGTGTGCTTTGGGAAATTGATTTTTGTAGTCGCACAAACAAAGCGTCTGCAAAAGCACCCCGAGATTTTTAGTACCGGGTCTCAATCCCATATATCATACCTTAGACTCACTGTTACTATGCACAATCACAAAGAAACAATATTTCAGAAATTATCATTTTCATTCATTATTGAGGAAGAACAACAACATCATTAACAAATTTCAATTAGATGATAGAAAATACTTTACCTTGTTGAATCTGGTTTTTCTTTCCGTCCTTTGAGAAATTGTGACGCTTCTGATAGAAATGAAAAGATTAACATCCTTTGCATCTATTTACTTTAGAATGTAGAGTTTTATTGGAAAGATAATGACTTTAGTAGAGTTTCTTTAGGTGTTAGAGCATAATCGTAATTATAATAGTTACAGTTAATAAAATGATTTGAATATTTAAAGTATTCAAAGTAGTTTGAATTCACAAAGCTAATGAAACGATAATTACAATTAGGGACGTAAAATTAACCCTCTAATAAGATTTTAGTTGGGTAATAATGTAATTATATAGGTAATTAGTTTTTATATATTGACAGTAAGATAACTCACATTTTCATGATCTAAATACCTAAGAAGCTTAATCTCACGCAAAGTACGCTTTGCATCCATGTGATTATCGAAAGCATTCATTATCTTCTTAACAACAACCAATTCATTCGTCTTTGTGTTCAACAACAAACTTCAAAAATCAAATAAAAATAACACTTCAGATTTCTCAATCACAAAAATCGATTCGGAAAAAGTAACAAAAAAACTGATCCAAATCCAAAAAAGAAGAAGAATACGAAGCAATACCAAAAGATTCCGTAAGCGCCGCAAGTGGAAAACCAAGATTGGAGCGAATCGAAAATGAAGCTGGTGGAAGAAGATGAAGAACGAAAAACTGAAGTTATGAACATTTAACATGGTTTGGATAGTTGATTTTGGTTTCCCAAAATTTTGCACATAAACTAAAGAAATTGATTGAAATATGAAACATTTGAATGAATAGAAAGCTGCAAATGCCATGAATATTTTGAAGATAGGTAAGAAGTAAGAACAATATAATGGACGACAAACTTTTAACTATGGCGAAGAGGAAGAATAATAACACCATTAACAAATTTCAATTAGATTATAGGAAATACTTTACCTTGCAAATGAGTGATAATTCAACACCTACTAAATAATAAATTATCTTGAGATAAGAATGAACTCGTTCTTCAATAATATTACAATGAAAAGATTGGAATATATATTAATATTTTAAATATTTCATCGTTGAAAGGGTCAATTTATGTATGTCTTTTTGTCTAGATCTAAGTGTCACTTTATCAAATGCAAATTAACATTTATGCATGTTTTGTTGCTTGGATCTAACTTATGGTGTCCCATAACATTAAAGACAAGTGCAAATTGCTAGCATGTTTAAATAATATTATTTGAAATAGTATTGAGATGAGATGTCAATCAATTATAATCAATAAAAAGATAAAGTTGATAATAATATAAAGTTTAAGATAGTTGTAAAAAAATTGAAATAGACATGATTTTGAGAATGATTTAGTCAAAATGAAAAAAAGTCACATGACTTCAATTGATATAATTCTTAGTTATAATGGGCAAGATGTAATATGATTTTGAGATAGATATGGTAAAAATCATAACAAAGCTAAATAATGATCTTGTGAAAGAAGATGAAGAACGAAAACTGAAGTTCTGAACAGTTAACATGGGTTGGATAGTTGATTTTGGTTTCCCAAAGTTCTGCACATAAACTAAAGAAATTGATTGAAATAACAATTGAATGAATAGAAAGCTGCAAATGCCATGAATATTTTGAAAATAGGTAAGAACAATGTAATGGCCGACAAACTTTTAACTATGGTGAAGAGGAAGAACAACAATGCCATTAACAAATTTCAATTAGATGATAGATTTACCTTGCTGAATCTGGTTTTTCTGTTTATCTCTTGAAAATTTGTGACGCTTTTGATAAAAATGAAAAGATTAACATCCCTTATATTTATTTGCTTTAGAATGTAGATAATTTTATTCCCTATCAAAAGATTAACATCCCTTATATTTATTTGCTTTAGAATGTAGATAGTTTTATTCGGAATATAATAACTTTAGTAGAATTTCTCTAAATATGAGAACATAGTAATTTATGGTTAATAAAATGATTTGAATATTCAAAGCATTCAAAAGTAATTTGAATTAGAAAGTTAATGAAACAGTACTTACAACTAGAGATATTAAATTAGCCTTCTAATAAGACTTTAGTTGGGTACTAATGTAATCATGCTAGTAATTAGTTTTTGTATAAAAAAGTGAACAAAAAGTTGATTAATTTAGTTTCATTTTTGAACTAAAGTAGTACTTACAGAATCACGAATCACGAATCTCAGTATTTCAAAAACTTGTCGTGAGTTAAGAAGCTTCCATTTCATATCAATGTCGTTTTCGAAGGCTAGGTACGTTATTGTCTCTCTATTCATTCCCAATTTTCAACTTCAAAACCCTAATAAATTCATTCCATGCTTCCTTTCAAGGCGTCTATACTCTCAATTCCATGACAATCTCGTTTCCTCATTCAATTTCATGCTCAATCAGAATCCTACTCCATCCATCATCGAATTTTCCAAGATTTTAGGTTCCCTTGTCAAAGCCAATCATTACTCCACTGTTGTTTCACTTCATCGAATGTTGGAATTCAACACCGGAATTAAGTCTAATTTAGTCACTTTAAACATCTTGATTAATTGCTTTTGTCAATTAGGTTATAACTCTCTTTCATTTTCTGTATTTGCAAACATTCTCAAGAAGGGTTATCAGCCAAGTGTTGTAACTTTGACTACACTCATGAAGGGTCACTGTCTCAAAGGAGAGCTCCATGAAGCATTGTGCTTTCATGACAAGGTGGTAGCACAGGGATTTCATTTGGACCAAGTTTGTTATGGGATATTGATTAATGGGTTATGCAAGGCTGGACAAACAAGAGCCGCCTTGCAATTACTAAGACGAGTTGATGGGAAGTTGGTTCGGCCTGACGCGGTAATGTACACTACAATCATTGATGGTATGTGTAAAGATAAACTCGTTAAGGAGGCTTTTGATTTATATTTTGAAATGCTTGCTAAGAGGATTTATCCTACTGTTGTCACTTATAATACTTTAATTTGCGGCTTATGCGTTATGGGTCAATTGAAAGATGCAATTGGTTTGTTCAATAAGATTATATTGGAAAACATGGACCCTGATGTGTATACCTTTAATATTTTGGTTGATGCGTTTTGTAAGGAAGGAAAGTTGAAAGAAGGTAAGGAAGTGTTAGCTGCGATGATGAAAAAGGGCGTCAAGCATGATGTTTTTACTTTTAACTCTTTAATGGATGGATATTGTTTGGTAAATGATGTATGGAAGGCCAATGATATATTCAACAGTTTGGCCCAAATGGGTGTGAATTCTAATGTTTACAGCTACACTGTCATGATTAATGGATTCTGTAAGATTAAAATGGTTGACGAAGCCATGAATCTCTTTCAAGAAATGCATCACAAAAATATTATTCCTAATACAATAACCTACAATTCTCTTATTGATGGTTTGTGCAAGATTGGGAGAATATCATATGCTTTAGAGCTTGTCAATGAGATGCAGGATAGATGTCAACCACCTAGTATAGTTACGTACAATTCTATATTGGATGCTTTATGCAAAAATAATCATCTTGACAAGGCAATTGCGTTTTTAACAAAAATTAAAGAGAAGGGTATTCAACTAGATATGGTCTCATATAATATTCTTATTAATGGACTATGCAAAGGTGGAAGACTAGAGGATGCACAAAAAGTTTTTGAAGATCTTTTGGTCAAAGGATACACTCTAGACGTCTATACTTATAACACTATGATAAATGGATTTTGCAACAAGGGCTTGTTTGATGAAGCATTGACCACACTGGCAAAAATGAAAAACAAGGGTTGTATTCCAGATCCTATAACTTACGAAATACTTATTGTTTCTCTCTTTGAAGAAAATGAAAATGACAAAGCAGAGAAACTTCTTAGAGAAATGATTACGAGAGGTCTACTGTAATGCCGAATATGTAAGATGCTTTTCTACCTATACATTGTTATTATTTTGAGTTTATGTTTCATTTTTATTTCATCATTTCATTTATGTAGCTGCTTCACCTAATTGGAAAAGGACTTTTGTTATTGTTGTTTCTTTTGATAAATGTATTTATACTTCACAGGCCGATAGATTGGTGAGTTCGAAATTGATAAAATTTGGTAGAATATTATACTTGTTGTCTTAGGAGTGTTGTTGGGTTGAGTTTGTAACTAAGGGCCTGTTTCGATCGACTTATTTAAGCTTATCTACTGCCATAAGTTTTGCGAGATTGTTTGAGAGAAATTATGAAAACAGTTTACGACATTTTTCATAAGCTTTTTCCAAGGAGGGGATATCTTCCCTAAGGAGTGTATGCACTAATGAGGAAACATAGGCTTTTGTATAGGATCCCATAGGTTATTTTTTTTCAACAGTTCTTTTGATCCCTTATCCATTAAATGCTGTACACCATTTAATTTTGATATAGGTTTAGAAGCATGTTGAAAATGAGGTTTGTCTGAATATTCCATTTTAATTTAAAATTTAAAATGTAGAAATATCATTTTTTGGATCCTAATAAAAAAGGTGATCTGGTATGGCTTGTTTCAAACGTTGTTTAAGTAATCAAAGGACAATTAACAATTCATCATTCTTTTTTCAGACACCATATTACTATTTATCATTAATGTCACATATGAATGCAACTAGAAAGAATGTTGTTGTATAGAGATAACTGTGTTTGCTGCAAATACAACAAGTGCGTAGTTTGATAGTCATACATAGAAACAAAATGGCTATAATTCCTTTTATAGAAACAAAATTAGGAATGTCAGTCTACTGGAGCAGAACATATTGCTTACCTCAAAAAATTGTTGTCAGAGTTATCATTTCCCCTTAGTTAATTGTTTGATTAAGTCTGACATTTTGCTCTGCAGATCTTCTTGATGCGTATGTTCAAGTTCATTAAGATGGCAAAAAACGTTTCTCTATCATCTGCTTCCTCATTGCTGCTAACCTGCCACATCATGAATGAATTCAAAGAATGAGAGATTTCAATTTTAAAAACTTACTGGTAATGTCACCTTACTTTACATTAGATTTGACATCCTTTACTAATCTTAATTTTCTTAGTTCTCACATCCGGTATACTTAAAGATGCTGAAAGAAAAAAAATAACAAACAATTCGAGGTTGTCACAGATCTTAGCAAAGTTTCTCATCAATACCTTTGATACATACCTTATCATCAGCCACTATCTTTTTCACAAGGGAACTTGATGTTCTAGTTTTTTGTGGTTTAATTCATGGGTTTTCAATGCAAGAAATATTTCAGGCTAATTCATGGGTTTTCATTGCAATTTCATGATTCAATATGTACTTAAGTTGTAAATACTATTTAGAAGTACACTAGTGGCACTAGAGCGCAAGGAAGCATGCAAAATCTGTTTTGCTGCATAATTTCTTGATCAATGATAATAATTGAAATTATTAAGAGGTAGTTTAGTTGAAGAATGGTTTGAAAAACATTGCACACAACATACACAAGCTTGAAACTCCAAAACCTTTGTAAACAACATACACAAGCTTGGAGTTTATTTGAAGCACGCTAAAAATGACTTAGTGTGTTTGTATGGCTAAATTAAAATGCTGCATAATGTGTAACAAAGGTCCCAGTACAGCTTCATAATCTACTTATTACACATCGGAGTGAAATATTGACTATTGGAATATGGTTTAGAATTTAGAACTTGCATGCTTGTAAGAAGCTTGATTAAAATTGCTGATTTTGATGTTTAATTAGATTCTTGGAAGATTTATTTGACACGATTAAAATTTTGCTTAAATGAAGTATGTCTTTTTGATACATGTGGTTTTAAGTCATAAACACAGTGTACATATGCATTCATTGCGCTTAAAATTGAAGTGCATGATAAGCTATTGAGTGTGATATTGAAGGTCGTGGATCGCAAGGGCGCATGGAAGATGCTATTTATCAGTTAACTCCGCATCAGCATCGTGGACAGGTGCTGTTCGCCCATCGAGATTATATTGGCATCAGTATTATGGACATGTGGTGTTTGCCCATCAAGATCATATTGGCATTGTGGCTTGCTTTGGTGGTATAGATATTTCAGTATGGCTATAAAATGATGGATGCATTGCTATGTATGTTTAGAAAAAAAGCAACATATGGTGAGGGGTAAGTGTAGCATAGTAGTAAAAGTGAAATTTAGTGAAAGAAGAATTGTGTATATTAGACTGAGAGTTCTTGGCTTATCTTGAGCCTGACTCATGTTTTATGAATGATTTTGCTTATTCAAAAAAGTAAAGACTAGTTCATCAGGGCAATTTATCATCTTTTCCTTTTAAAATCGCAAGTTAACTAGTATGGCCTAAACTTCCTCAAGTGCTTGTATAAAATGGTGACACTGTGCTAAGGCCTTTCACAAAAAGGGTGACACTATGAGATTGTGTCTGATATGTTATATAGGACCACCAGGCCAAAGAGATTATAATTTTCTTTTTTTAAATTTCTAGTCAAATGTAGATGTACTTTTCTAATACTTTGCTTCCATGTAATAACAGTTTGACATTTTTCTACTGTCAGAATGCATGTATTTTGCAGGAAAACTATTTTTAAAATACTCGTTGAGTCATAACATATTCCCATGTATTAAGCTAGCTGTTAAGAGTCCCACATTGGACAATATATGGCCTGGACATGTCCTTATAAGTGGGGGCAATCCTCACCCTATAAGCCGGTTTTGTAGGGTTGAGTTAGGCCTAACCACACTTCTTAACATGGTATCAGAGCCTCGTTTAAGATCCGGTGGGCCACCTTCTATGGTTTCCGCTATCGGGCCACCCGCCATTTATTTCCACGCTCCAGTTGTCTAGTCCTGGGCGTGAGGGGGTGTGTTAAGAGTCCCACATTGGACAATATATGGCCTGGACATGTCCTTATAAGTGAGGGCAATCCTCACCCTATAAGCCGGTTTTGTAGGGTTGAGTTAGGCCTAACCACACTTCTTAACACTAGCCATGAAAGATATAACTGCAATTAGTCACTATGAAAGATATAACTGCAATTAGTCACTGCAACAAAGTGAAGTAAGCCCGCCGATAAAGAGAACCATAACAAACAACAAAAATGATCAACATTATCATTAAGTCCAAATATTATCTCAGTTTAAAATGTAAGGTTGGACTAGTAGGGTAACAAAGTAGGACCCAAAAATTAATTAACCATAACTGTTTCTGATATATCATGCAACGCCACTTGTTATTAAGCTCAACAAAAATAGTTCTTACGTGTTACTAAAGTACAACCAGAAAAATAAACATTGGATAATGGATAATGCTTCGTGCTGGAATCACTCACATCCATAACAAGAGGTGTACTAATTTTTCCATTTTATTTAAATATTATGCCTGACGTTAAATAATTAACACCACAATTTTTTAGTTAATACATTTTTTTCCATCAAATTTCTAAGAATACAAATTTATAGTCCTCTACCTATGGACTCTGCTTCATTCCCTCGTCCTTTGATTTCCAACGTCATCACCCACACCTTGCATCGTTCATGCGCTACTCCACATAGCGCAAGATTTGGTCTATGGAAGAACAACGTGAGAAACTTGGCTTTTTATGCTGTTGGATTCTCTAAAGTTGGAAATGAAGACATGTTTGATGAAAGTGATTTGAAGAGAAACGAAAATGGAGCAATCTTAGAAACATTTGCCGGTGAAATAACACGAGAAACTAATGATTTCTTTGTGAGTGAAGCCGAAGGTGATCCAGATTGTCCTTCTAAAGGGTACTCCTCCATCGAGCATGCGCTTAACGCATTACGCGAAGGAAAGGTTGGTTAGAAGTTTGTTATAGACATGATAACGATACTGATACGTATATGTCTCGAAATATATGTAATAACTTGAGAACATTTTTTCTGTTTTCAGTTTGTAGTAGTTGTTGATGATGAAAACAACCATATTGAAGGAAATCTTATAAAGGCTGCATCTCTTATTAGTACCAAGGATGTGGCTTTTATGATTAAACATGGATCAGGAATAATTTCTGTTGGCATGAAAGAAGAAGATCTTCAAAGACTGAATCTTCCTCTTATGTCACCAGAGACTGAAGAAGAAGATTCATCTGCCCCTACTTTTACTATCACAGTGGTAACTAGTATTAAACTATCACATTTTATATTATTGTGTCTATTTTGTAGCTCATTTAATTGTTATTGTAGGATGCAAAATATGGAACTTCCACTGGTGTTTCGGCTGCTGATAGAGCAAAAACGATACGTGTTCTATCGTCTCCGGAGTCTAAATCCGAGGATTTGAGAAAACCAGGTCATGTTTTTCCTCTTAAGTATAGAAATGGCGGAGTTCTTAGAAGAGCTGGTCATACTGAGGCTTCGGTCGACTTAGTTACATTGGCTGGATTGCCTCCATTTTCTGTTCTCACTGCTGTTATTGATGTTGAAGATGGAAATATGGCATCTTTGCCTAATTTGAAAAGCTTAGCATTGGAATATAACTTGCCAATTGTCTCAATAACTGATTTGATAAGGTAAGCAATCTTGGAAACTAGTCCTCGCACGCGGTATCCACTCTAAACCATATCTGGTCACTGGAGAGGATCCGCGTTTATCAGATGAATTGTGCTTAATAAAAATTGATCATAATTAATATGAATACTAATTCGTAATAATTGTTTATGTCAAGGTATCGGAGAAAGCGAGAGAAACTAGTTGAAAGAACTTATGTCTCTGATGTTCCAACAAAATGGGGTCTATTTCAAGCATATTGTTATAGTTCAAAGTTAGATGGAACTGAGCATGTGGCTGTTGTAAAGGTAACAAAGTTCTTCACAAAAATGCTTTGTTGTGAAGTTAAACACAGAACTATATTTTCTCGATTATAGTTTCTTTTTGGTTACATAGGGAAACATAGGAGATGGTCAAGATGTTCTAGTACGAGTACATTCAGAATGTTTAACTGGAGACATATTTGGATCAGCCAGGTGCGACTGTGGTAACCAACTAGATTTGGCAATGGAGTTAATTGAAGAAGCTGAAAGAGGAGTACTAGTTTATCTTAGAGGTCATGAAGGAAGAGGCATTGGGTTAGGCCACAAACTTCAAGCCTATAATTTGCAGGATCAAGGTCGTGATACGGTCCAAGCAAACATAGATTTGGGCTTAGCTGTTGATGCTCGTGAGTATGGAATCGGTGCTCAGGTTAGACTTATCAATCACTTTCACCTTCTATAGTAACGACTCCTTTGAACTAAGGTGTGTCTGACACGTATCAGTGTCCGTGTCATGTATAGTGTCTGTGTCATCAGTACTTCATAGCTTTCGCTTGAAAAATGATTAACTGAATCATAATGAATGTGCAGATTTTGAGGGATATTGGAGTGCGAACTATGAGGTTAATGACCAACAATCCGGCAAAGTTTATTGGTCTTAAAGGATACGGTTTGGCTGTGATAGGGCGTGTTCCTGTGTTAACACCAATCACAGAACAAAATAAGCGGTACTTAGAAACAAAAAGGACCAAAATGGGTCATATTTATGGGTCTGATATATAAGGATCATTACAGGAACTCAATGATTCAATTGTAAATACTCGAAATTCACATGTCTTTGGAACTGCGTTTGGAAGCCATTTCTCGTGTCCAAAAGACATTTTCACCCTGAAAACACATAAGCTACCATACTAAAATTCTACAGAGTCGCAGTTTCGAACACATGCACTGCCGCACATAAATACGAAAGAATAATAAGTTTTCATACTGTTAAAAATATATTCAAAAGATGAAATTTATTTGTGGAAATTGTATTCAGTTTACTAAATTTATTGCTAGTCAATGGATAACAGTACAATTGTCATAGCTAATGTTTAGGCTGATTTTTATGCACTTTGATTCTCAGGTACAAGAAATGTATGTTCTATATATACCTGTAATCAATCTTTAGTTTTGCTTAAAAGCATATCAATCTGCCTTAGCCATATCTTTCTCTACCACATCTGAAATTCTCATCACTTCTAATGTAAACTCAGTTGTGGCCTTAAACACTCATGTCTCCCTCAAATAAAAGAGCTTTGTTTCACATGTCAAAACTTCCACATGAATATTTTTCTTATGCTTTCAAAACAACAGCATACTTGATAAACAGGTTGCCAACCCCAACCCTTAACATGAAATCTCCTTTTCAGGCTCTACGTGATAAATGTCCAATTCCATTTCATTTACATTCATTTGGTTGCTTATGTTTTCCTTGGTTACGTTCTTATGTTTCTTATAAACTTTAACCAAGACCCAAACCATACATTTTTATAGGATATGTTGAATCGTGGTATAGTTACTTATGTTTAATTCTGATTTCTCATAGAGTATACACAACTAGACATGTGAAGTTCTTTGATCACATTTTCCCTTATGACACCCTCACGCGATCCACACCACTGCCTCTACAAACTATGCAGGACATTCTTTAACCCCTCCCCACAACCATCTCAGTTACACCTTCTACTTCCCATCAACTAACTCAAGATTATTATGCAAACTGAACAAGAGGTTCCCTAGTGTTCAATTTCTGCACCAAGTAATGAGCTTGTGCCCGTCATCTCAAATTCACACGTTCCTATTCATACTTGTTAGATATAATTCAGATTCAGTTTCATTTGCATTTATTTGATTTTGCATTTGAGTTTCATTTTATTTGGGTGTTAGTATATAAACCGAATGTGAGTTTAATTTGTAACAGAATTTACAGTTTCCTTTTTCGAGATAGAAGTTAGTTACACCCTTTCTTCTTCCATCTTTATCTTCAATCTTGTGCACCAACAATTGGTATCGGAGTTTGACTAGATTCACAGGGAAACCCAAGTGTACGTGAGGCGTGTGTGATTGTTTTCATTTCTTGAATTTGCATTGAATTTACTATCGAAATCGAACAGAATCACATTTCTTGATTATGCGGATTGGGAAACACGAGCGTTGGTGAGATCGAATTTGCACAAGAACGAAGATGAACGGTGGAAACGGTAGCTTGAACACAAACCTTACAGTATTTGATGGAAAGAACTGGAATCAGTGATGATTCAGATGTGCGTGTTGTTTGGCGCTCAAGATGTTCTTGATCTCGTTAATGACAGTTACATTGTGGTTGCAGCGGATGCAACGGAAGAGCAAAGAAACGCGACATGAAACAAGGAAGAAGGATCAAAAGGCGTTGTTCTATATCCATCAGTGTGTGGATAGGAATGTGTTTGAGAAGATCGCTGATTCAACGATGGCGAAAGCTGCGTGGGACACACTAGTACGGTGATACGATGATGACACATCAGTGAAGAAAGTGAAGTATCAGAGTCTGCGTAAGCAGTGTGAGATTCTCAACATGAAGAACAATGAAAAGGTACCATATTACATCTCCAGAGTGATTATGGTCACCAATGAGATGAAGGCCTGTGGAGAAACGCTCTCGGAACAAGTTATTGTTGAGAAGGTACTCACATCTCTTACTCAATTTGATTACATTGTTGTAGTAATTGAACATTCTAAAAACTTGAGCACCATTAGAATTGAAGAGCTACAAAGTAGTCTAGAGGCACAGGAGTTGCGTATGACTGAGAGAAACTCTAAAAGAGAGGTAGAGCAGGCTCTGAAAGCGTCTTTTGGTAAAAAGAATCAGAAGCAGTCTTGGTCTGAGGCCTAGAAAAGACATGGTGGTTCTCAGAAGTCTGAAGCCTCTAACTCTAATGAGAAAAAACATCAGAAAGGAAAGGAGAAGTGTGACAAGAGAAATGTTCAGTGCTACAATTGTAATAAGTTTGGTCATTTTGCTAAGAACTGTTGGTCAAACAAAGAAAGATAGTTAGAAGAAGCAAACATAGAAAGAGGAGATTCTGATGATGAACTTGCGCATTTGGTAGATTGGTGATATATGGACATTGACTGCTCAAATCACTTAACTGAAAACAAACAATGGCTGATTGATTTTGGCTCTAGAAAGAGGACAAAAATCAGATGTGCTGATGATAAGTACCATAATGCTGATGGAATGGAAAATGTCAAAGTCAGAGTGAAGAATGGAAAAATTGTTTTGATCAAAGATGTTTGGTATGTTCCTGATATGAAGAGCAATCTGATGAGTGTGGGTCAGCTAATTGAGAAAGGTTTCTCATTAACTATGAAAAACAATTTCTTCCAGTTGTATGATTGTGATTAGAATATGATTATGCAATCTGAGTAGGGAAGTAACAGAACATTCAAGGTGAATGTGGAGACAACTGAAACTAAATGGATTAGTGCAGAAGGTGCTAAAGGTGACAGTGAGTTGTGGCACAAGAGATTGGGACATCTGAACTTAAGAAGCTTATGGCATCTGAGTTCTACGAAGCTGGTACATGACATTCCTAATCTTGTGAAGCTGGAGAAGTCATGTGAGATATACATGAAAGGCAAGTAAACTAAATTTACATTTGCATCAGAAGTGACTCCAAAAGCAAAACATGATTTAGGAGTAGTGCATTTTGATGCATGGAGACCATTTGAAGTACATTCACTTGGAGGAAACAAGTACTTTGTGTATTCTGTGGATGAGTTCACAAGAATGACATGGGTATCACTCATCAAGTTTAAGCATTAGGTGTTTGTTGAGTTTTAAAAGTTTAAAGTGAAGCTGAAAAAAGAGTGGTCAGAAGCTGAAAGTTCTCAGAATTGACGGTGGAGATGAGTACAACTCTATCGAATTCAAGAAGTATTGTGAGGAGAATGGAATTGAGCATGAGGTTACTACTCCATACACTCCTCAAAACAATGGTCTTGCTGAAAGAAGAAATAGGACTTTGCTTGATATGACAAGGAGCATGCTGAAAGAGAAGAAGCTCGCTAACATCTTGTGGGGTGAAGTTTGTTGCCACTGTAGTATATGTGCTCAACAGGTGTCCAAACAAGAAGCTGAATGAAATTATTCCTTTTGAGAAATGGACTATAGATAAGAAAAATGTGAGTCATTTCAGAGTATTTGGTTCTGTTTTTTAGAAACATGTTACAAGTACTACTAGAAAGAAGCTGGATGATAGAAGCAAAGTATTGTTGTTGATTGAGTACCACAGTGCAAGTGCTTATAAGCTTTATTGTCCAGTCACTAACAAATTTAAAGTCATCAAATACAACATTATGAAGAAAGCAGAAGTGTGGGATTATAGCAGGTCTCAATCTAACTCTGGTGCACTGTTGACACCTTAGATAACTTCTGAAGGAGAATATGCCTCTAAAGAGGATTCTGCCTCTAAAGATGAGTCAAAGTCTGATGGTAACTCTAAAGCTGAAGGAGACTCTGACGGTGAATCTGATTTTGATCCACATTCTGATGATGATCTAGACTCTGGTGGTAATCCAACATCTGACGGTGGCCATACCTCTGAAAGTGGAACTTTTAAAGGTAGTCCAACATTTGATAATGTTCCAGCATCTGAAGAAGATTCTGAACAAGTTCAGAGGCCAAAAAGAATCAGACAAATACCAAGAAGATTCACAAAATTTGATATGTTGCAAGATATTGAGATAGAATCTGAAGGAGAAGTTATTTAGTGTGTCGTGTTAGTAGACTCTGAACCAGTTAGTACTGAAGAAGCTCTCAAGAAGAAAGTGTGGCTGAAGGCCGTGAAAGAAGAGCTTAAGGCTATAGAAAGAAACAATACTTGAAAGTTTATTGAGCTTCCAAAGAACAAGAAAGTCATTAGTGTCAGATGGGTTTTCAAGATAAAGCTAAAACCAGATGAATCAATTAGAAAACACAAAGCAAAGTTAGTAGCTAAAGGATTTCTACAGAAATATGGTTCAGACTACTTTGAAGTGTTTGCTCTTGTAGCTAAACATGAAACAATAAGATTGGTGATTGATATAGCTACAAATAGGAATTGGGCTCTAATGCATTTAGATGTGAAATCTACTTTTTTGAATGGTCCTTTGAAAAAGGAGTTTTAGGTGTCACAACCTCCTGGATTTGTGAAAAATAATCAGAAAGGGACGGTGTATAAGTTGCATAAAGTCTTGTAATGACTGAAACAAGCTCCTAGAGCTTGGAAACTGAAAATCGATTAATTTTTCAAGCTTCACGGATTTAGGAAACATAGTATATTTTCTAGGGATCGAAATTTTGTACTCTGGGAAGGGTATAATTTTGCATCAGCTGAAGTATGAACTTGAACTCATAAATAGATTTGAGTTAACGAATTGCAAGTCTGCAATCACACCTGTTGAAACAAATCACAAGCTGGATTTTGATGTTAAAGGTGATGATGTGGACGTTACAACTTTTAAATAATTGGTTGGCTCATTGAGATATCTTTCTAATACAAAATATGACATCTCCTATGCAGCTGGAATAGTGAGTAGGATTATGAACAAACCAAAATGGTCACATTATCAAGCTATTTGTCAGGATACTTAGGTATATTAAGGGGACTCTGAGGTATGGAGTTTTATTCCTTTCATGTGCTAAATATGATTCAAAGCTAATATATACTATTCAGACTCTGATTGGCGTGGAGACAGAGTTGACAGAAGAAGTACTTTTGGATATTTCTTAGAAGACTTGGGAAGTCCCATTTCTTGGTGCTCTAAGAAGAAACTTGTATTTGCCTTGTCAACCTATAAAGTTGAATACATAGTTGGTGGTTTGTCAGCTTGTCAAGCTGTTTCCCTGATGAATGTTTTGCAGGATATGAAGATCAAGATGAGCAAGCCTGTGAAACTGGTGATAGACAAAAAAATCTACCATAAGTCTTGTAAAGATCTCAGTTCTGCATGGGAGAGGCAAGCACATTGACACAAAGATCCATTTTCTGCGTAATGAAATTTAAAATGGAGTGCTAGAAGTTGTTCATTATAGCACTCAGAAGCAACTTGCTGATGTTCTAACTAAAGCTATCAAGATTGAACATTTTATCCATTATAGGGGTGGAATTGGTGTTGTTGATTTTAATTATTTGAATATGAATTAAGGCATAGTGTTAGATATAATTCATATTCAGTTTCATTTGCGTTGTTGCAGTCAATCCTTCACCTGATACCACTAATAAAATTACTACTCGATCCATGATCAATATCTTCAAGCCTAGAAAGTGTTTTAACTGCATCAAAACACCTACTATCTGAAAATTAGAACCATCATATATTCGTGAAGCCATGAAACATTCACCCTGATGTCGGGCTATTGATGTTGAATTTGAAGCACTACTAAAAAATATAACTAGGTCTCTTGTTACCCTTAATTAAAACTAGATAGAGTATAATAAGATGCAAGTGGAAGTTTTACATTAAAAGAAACGATGATAGTTAAATTGCTCTTTGCAAGGCATGTCTAGTTGCAAAATATTTCAATCAATGTCCCGGGACTCCACCATAAGCTATTCAAATAGTTCCTACTATTGCTCTCTTAAACAAGTGAGATATGCATCAACTAGTTGTCAATAATGTGTTTCTTCAAGGTAATCTCCATGAAGACAACTTACAAGATTCAGATCATCCTAAGTTTGTTTGCAAAATTCAGAAATCCATATATGGCCTTCACCAACCCCCACGTGTTTGGCATGGTGTTGTCAATGTTTTCACTGATTCAGTAAGCATTATCTTTTTCAGTTCGGGGGATCAGCTCTAGCATCAAGGGAGTCAAGCCACCTCCCGATCGCAGTTGTGGGGGATCGAACCGTGGTTCTCCCAACTAAGTTCAGCGCCAATCACCACTGGACCAGTAAGAATATAATTTCCTACCTTTCATTGATAAAATTTGTGAATTATATACAACTATTGTCAAAATCTTATATGGATATTAATAATAGCTAATAAATATAATCGATGACTAGTTGATATAATTAAATTCTAATGAATATGATACATACAATGAATATAGACATATTATAATATTTCCCCGTAGTTGAAGCGGGAGGTTGATGGACGCTGAAACTCTCTCTAAAATCCTAAAAAAATATTGTTAGAATACGACACCTTATCTAGAGGGGGATAAATAGATCACCAAGCCAAAAAATCCAATTAAATTTAGTTTTGAAAATTAACAGAAAAGAGTGAAAGTGGAAGGGTTTGATATAAATCGATTAATCCGTCTATACGAACCTAGTTATTGGAGCTCGAATATGCAAAATCTTTATGGAATGAACAACACAATAAACTGAATTTATTTACTTGAATCAAGTATCAAAATATTATTCGTTTATGCCAAATTACTAGTAAAGTTATTTCCAATGATAACAAGCAAAAATATTGAGTTATGCAATTAATCAAACACTTGGTGTACGAACAAATTTTCAAAATTTTTGTTTGTGTTGTGTTGATATGAAAAATCACTTACAGTCAAAATTGATTATAAGCTAAGTAACACCCAATTTAAAACGAAAATAGTCACAAAAAAATTCTTACGAGTTGATCGTTCAAGCAATGCTATTTGACAAATTACTTAAAAAATTTAAAGCAAGTAAATAGATAAGAGAGAGAGATCAACACGAAGATTTGTGTGGGTAGTTCCTCAATTTCTCCTCGCGTGTGGGTATGTCTGCCTCTAATTCCAATTTGGAATTAGGACAATTTCTTACTATGCAAAAATTTGATTACAAGAGAAGCGTTCCAAGAGCAACTCACATACCCAACTGTTTGATGTTGATTCAACCCCTTCTCTTCTTTTGATCTTGAGCAAGACCAAGACACAATAGATACGATTTGATTATCCGACTATTGTTACTCCTTTGAATTTTGTATCTCTAAAGTTTTCACACACGATCAATTGCACCTATTATAACACAAGACCTTTCAATTCGATTCACCGTTCTCTCGCTACTTTCTTTACGTTCTTTATCTCCAAAGGCTTTTCACTTGGCCGCAATCCTCTTTTGAAAGACTTTCACGAAAACCCCCAAATCTACCAAAGATCTTGGAGGACAAACTCGATATTTTTTCGGATGAAACCCCATGCAATTATCAACCTAATATTCTCGTCTACACAAGAACCTAATTGGACATTATCAAACCTCGTCTAGATGGCACCCCGATAAAAGATGATTATGTGTGATTTGTTAGTGTGTACGTATAGATTGGAGGTTGAATGTGAAAAACAATTGTAGTAAGTGTTTATAGTTTCATCAAGTTGGAATGATGCATGAATGATATATTTATAGTTGTGGAAGTTTGGTGGCAAAAGGAGGAAATTTAAAATTACAAAAAAATTAAAGAAAATTACCAATGAAATAGTATGTGCCAGCCAAGATCGCGTGTGCCGACACATAGTGTTAAAATTAACAGCATGTGTCTGTTAGGAGTGAATTAGTAGTGTTTTCATTTGTCAAATTAACTACCTTTTGAGCTAGAAGTGAACATATCTTGTGCTTTTTAAGGATTTTATAGTTAGAATTGAACTTTAGAGGTTCGATGCTAATTGTAGAACAACTTGCGTCACTTTGGATGTTATTTGTGCAGATATTGAAGTTAAGAAGCAAAGACGAAGAAACACGCAGGCGTAGAGGCTCTGAAGAAGAGAAATCACAAAGAAGTGGGATAAAGCAAAGGCCGAGCCGCGCCAATCATGGGCGAGACGCGCCAAACCCTCTGACTTGGGTTTGCGCCGCGCCAGTACGTGTCGAGCCGCGACAGCTGCATTACAAAGACAAATTGTTATAAACAGAAGCCCTAATCCTCATAAGAGATAGGTCTTTGGTGAACGAAATTCAGAGAGCAATCATATTCCAGAGCAAACAACAACTTCCGACGGAGAATTCAACATCAATTGAAGACATTCCCTTGATGAAGATGAATCCTTCCATGAAGCCTTGTGTGTTCTTCATGACTATGGAGAGCTAAACCCCATTGTGTTGAGTTTAAGGTAGTAGTTAACCTATAAAGATGCAATTACTTTGATTAATTCCTGTGAACAATTGTTTAAGCTTTATTATCAATGAAAAACCTTGCTTTTATTTTATATCATTGTTGAACTATCAATCGAGAGATAGGGTTTATACTTTCGCCCTAGGTTTTTACATTGACTTGTTGATTAATACTCAGAGATGAGGTTTTGAAGAAGTTTTCATATATAATCGTTGTTCATTCCCTTTATCTTTATAGTTATTCTGAGAGATCGAATATCATAACGGTAGAGGTGGTTCTAGATTGATCATTAGACATAATATCAGTTTTGAGGATGAATGAAGATAATAACTTAAATAATGTTCACTTGTAGATTAATTGATTATTGTATGTGAATAGGTTGATGAACCCTAGAACTCAACATACTCATTCACCATTGTTATTCGTCTTAAAGCTTTTATTCATCTAAATCTTATTTTATTAATTGCAATTCGAAATCACATAATCAAACCAATATTTTCATGACTCATTATAAAGTAAATGTAGAACGGCAGCAATATTACTCAGTCTCTGTGGATACGATATATTAGAAAATATTTACCCAAAAATACTTTCAACAAATTGGCGCCGTTGTCGGGGACTGTGTCAATATTGCACGCATTGCAATAGTTTTTATTTTGAGTTATTTCCATTAATCTGGTTGTTTCACGTGTTTGTTAGTTTTGCAGATTTAGTGTATGCGCAGCAAAGTTTCCAGCGATCAACTTCTTTTTGATCCTGAGATCGAAAGGACCGCTAGGAGATTGAATAGCAAAACACGAATAAGAGCAAGCATAGCAAAGGCAAGAGACAACGCAACTGCGACTTCGTCACAACCTTTAGAAACAATTGTCGAGTCGCCTGAAGGATTGTATTTTCACGAACTGTTTGAAGAAGAGCGAGAAGCCATCATACAACCCACTGTTGTTAACATGGCCGCCACAGCTCCTTGTGCAAATAGTCTGCGTCTCAGTCCTCAATTCGCAAGAACTTCCGCCAACGGGCAGACATTTGAATTGAAGACCGGTATTCTACAGCTCATCTGTGCAAGTCCTTTCGCCGGATTGGACCATGAAGATCCATACACTCATCTGACTCGGTTTTACGAGCTAGCAGGTACTACAGGTGTAGCCCAAGCGGAGGAAGAGACTTTATTCAAAAGGTTGTTCCCATATTCCTTGCTATCAAAAGCTAAGGATTGGTACCTCGATCAACCTGAAATAGTTATGACTGATTGGAATACTCTGGAAGAAAAATTCTTGGAACGGTTTTACTCTCAAAACTGATTCTTTGATGCTAAAACAGAAATTGCGGTATTCTCTCAAGGTAGTAATGAATCACTGAATGAAGCTTGGGAAAGATTTAAAGCCATGCTAAGAAAGTGTAAGGGGCACGGATTTGCGGAAGTCGATCAAATTCACATGTTCCGCAATGGTCTTACACCTACTAATAAGACACTATTGGATGCCACAGCTGGTGGCTCGTTAATGTCCAAGACAACTGCTGAAGCAATTGAGATAATCGAGAGAATGACTTTGAATGACCGACAAAGTAATCATGATCGTACTGTCAGAGAGAAGAAGCCGGGGTTGTTGGAGCTAACTAATAGTGATGCTCTACTTGCTCAAAACAAATTGCTAACTTCTCAAGTGGAGCTTTTGACACAACAAATGTCTAAACTTCCACAAAAAATCAAAGAGCTTAATGGAGTTTCAAATTCTTACCAGGTTGCTAAGTGTGAATTATGCAAGGGAGATCATCAAACTGGATTTTGCCCACCAGTCTTGGCAGAAGAAGTGAATTATATGAACAACAACCAAGGACCGAGGCAAAATCAATACACAAACCCTCCGCCGTATCAACAGAATTATCCTTCGAGGAATAACAATTAAGGGTATCAACAAAGACCCAACAATCAAGGGTATCAACAACAAACTTTTTAACCTTACACTCAACCGCCACCGCAACAACAAGGAGGACAATCTAAGTTGGAAGAGACCATGAATCAATTCATGCAAATGTCAATGACAAGTCAGAAAAATCAGGAAGCAGCAATTAAAAATCTGGAAACTCAAGTCGGGCAACTGGCTAAACAAATTGCAGCTAATCAGTCAAATGCGACGTTCTCAGCCAACACTCAAGAGAACCCTAAAGAGCATTGTAAAGCAGTTGTGACTAGAACTGGTCAGAAAGGCAGTGAGAAGGAAGTTGAAATTAATGATACCAAGAAAGAGGATAATAATCATGCTGCAGAAGAGGAAGAAAATGAAGTCATAGTGAGCGATATGAATAAAGAGGCTGAAAAAAATAAAGAGCCGCGGCGCGCGAATACACAGTCGCGGCGCGCCAATGACAAAACAGCCAGCAACGTGATTCCCAGTCAACATCTCCCATATCCACATGCGCCATCAAAAAAGGATCATGCTAGGCAGTATGCAAGGTTCATGGAAATTTTTAAGCAACTACAAATCAACATTCCATTCTCCGAAGCCATTGATCAAATGCCAAAGTATGCGAAATTTATGAAGGATATTTTGACAAAGAAGAAGAGACCAGAAGAAGAAGAAGTAGTTGTACTTGATGCTCAGTGTAGTGCTATAGTCTCTCGTCTCCCTCAAAAAGCAAGAGATTCGGGACGAGTCACGCTACCAGTCACGATTGGTAACCAGCATATCGGTAATGGATTGATAGATCTAGGGTTAAGTATCAATTTAATTCCTCTATCAATAGTGAAGAGATTGGGAAATATTGAGATGAAGTCAACCAGAATGACCTTGCAACTAGCAGATAAATCCACCACGCTTCCCTATGGAGTCGCACAAAACATGTTAGTAAAGGTAGACAAATTTTTGTTTCCAGTAGACTTTGTTGTGATTGATATGGAAGAAGATAAAGAGTCACCTATCATTCTTGGAAGACCATTCATGAAAACAACCCGGATGATGATAGATATTGATTATGGTATCATGACACTAAGAGTCCAGGACGAAGATGTGTGCTTTAATCTCTTCGAAGCCATGAAACAGCCTAAGGATAAGAGCGACTGCTTCCGGCTAGATGTCACGGAAGAGATAGCAATAGATGTGGCCAGTGAGATACATCTCTCTAATCCATTAGAAAGATCCCTTGTTGACTCGTTCAATGTGCTGACTCAAGAGGAAGAACGGGAAATCGAAGGATTTGTGAATGAACTAGAAAAGGGAGGAAGCATGAATGACAAGGATGGGAAAGTGGAAATATTAGACCCACCAAAAGAGGTGAAGGAAATCAAGATGGAACTAAAGCTGCTCCCAACTCATCTGAAATATGTCTTTTTAGATAAGGAGGGAAAGAAACCAGTAGTTATTAGTTCAAAGTTGACTCCACAGGAAGAAGAAAAACTACTTCAAGTTCTACAAAAGAACAAAGTTGCAACTAGATGGGTCTTGGCCGACTTAAAAGGTATAAGTCCAGCATATTGTATGCACAAAATCATGTTGGAAGAAGAATTCAAGCCGGTAGCTCAACCGCAAAGGAGATTAAATCCAACAATGAAATAAGTGGTAAGAAAAGAGGTAGTCAAACTCCTGGAAGCAGGAATGATTTACCCAATTTTAGACAGTGCATGGGTGAGTCCAGTACAGGTAGTGCCGAAGAAAGGGGGGATGACCGTCATCAGTAATGAGAAGAATGAACTAATACCAACAAGAACTGTCACTGGGTGGAGAATGTGCATCGATTATCAAAGACTTAATAAAGCCACGAGAAAATATCATTTCCCTCTCCCTTTCATGGATCAAATGCTTGAAAGACTATCCGGACAAAACTATTACTGTTTCCTAGATGGATACTCCGGATACAATCAGATTGTGGTCAACCCAGAAGACCATGAGAAGACGGCTTTTACATGCCCTTTTGGAATTTTTGCATACATAAGAATGCCTTTTGGATTATGTAATGCCCCGGCTACCTTTCAACGGTGTATGCAAGCAATCTTCTCCGACCTCGTCGAGAAAAGTATTGAAGTATTCATGGATGATTTTTTGGTCTTTGGAAAAACCTTCGATATCTGTCTGGCTAATCTAGATGAGGCTCTAGGAAGATGTATTGAGACCAACCTGATTCTGAATTGGGAGAAATGCCACTTCATGGTAACGAAAGGTATTGTACTAGGACATAAAGTTTCCTCAAAAGGGCTTGAAGTGGACAAAACCAAAGTAGAGGTAATCTCAAAACTTCCACCTCCTGTAAACATAAAAGGGGTAAGAAGCTTTTTGGGGCATGCAGGATTCTATCGAAGATTCGTAAAGGATTTCTCAAAGATTGCCAAACCATTGAGTAATTTACTCAACAAAGGTACGTATTTTACTTTCGATGAATCATGTATCCAAGCTTTTAATGAACTAAAAGAAAGACTTGTAACCGCACCTGTGATCGTAGCACCTGATTGGAAACAACATTTTGAACTTATGTGCGATGCTAGCGATTATGCCTTAGGTGCGGTACTAGGCCAAAGAAAAGAAAAAAAATTCATGTCATACATTATACAAGCAAAGTTTTAAATGACGCCCAAGTCAATTACGCCACTACTGAAAAAGAATTGCTAGCTATAGTGTATGCCCTTGAAAAATTTAGATCCTATCTCATTGGAACAAAAGTGGTGATTTACACAGACCATGCGGCTATTAAATATCTCCTAACTAAACCGGATTCAAAACAAAGGCTCATTCGATGGGTTCTCCTTTTACAAGAATTTGATTTAGAAATCCGCGATAAAAAAGGTTCAGAAAATGTAGTAGCAGATCATTTATCCCGCCTAGTCAATGTAAACGTTACTCACCAAGAAGCATAAATAAATGATGAATTCCCGAATGAACAACTTTTTCAAATCCAAATAAGACCATGGTTCACCGATCTTGCAAATCATAAAGCAACCGGTATGGTACCAGAGGACTTTGATTGGCATCAGAAGAAAAAGTTGTTATCCGATGCCAAATACTATGTGTGGGACGACCCATACTTGTTCAAGATAGGTAAGGATGGTATACTAAGAAGATGTGTTACTGAAGAGGAAGCCCAACAAATCCTTTGGCATTGTCACAATTCTCCAAGTGGCGGGCATTTTAATGGATGGAGACCCGCTACAAAAGTTCTCCAATCCGGTTTTTTCTGGCCAACTATTTTTAAAGATGCTCACCACCATGCAATAAATTGTGATAAATTCCAAAGAGTTGGAGGGATAAGCAAAAGAGACGAGATGCCACTTCAAACCATGATTGAAGTTGAAGTCTTTGATTGTTGGGGTATTGATTTTATGAGACCTTTTCTCCCCTCATTTACTAATGAATACATTTTAGTTGTTGTGGATTATGTTTCCAAGTGGGTTGAAGCTATCGCTGCTCCAAAAGCGGATGCCAAAACGGTATTGAAATTTTTAAACCGTATTATCTTCACCCGTTTTGGCATGCCTAGAGTAATTATCAGCGATGGTGGATCCCATTTTGTCAATGAACAGGTTGCAAAAGTGTTGGAAAAGTGCGGCATCAAGCATAAGATTGCCTCACCGTATCACCCGTAGACCAACGGGCAGGCAGAAATTTCAAACAGAGCAATCAAGAATATACTAGAGGAGACAGTATCGGTATCCAGGAAAGACTGGTTCGCTCGGATTGATGATTCTCTTTGGGCATACAGAACCGCATACAAAGCACCCACTGGTACCTCACCTTTCCAAATGGTTTATGGTAAGGCATGCCACTTACATGTAGAAATAGAGCACAAAGCTTTGTGGACTCTACGTTTCTTTAATAGAGATGACAGCCTAGCATTCAAGAAAAGGAAAGAACAAATCCACGAGCTGGAAGAGTTCAGGTACTTGGCATACGAGTCCAACAAAATGTACAAGGAAATATGAAAAGATACCATGACAAAAAACTCAAAAAGAAAGAATTTAAGGTTGGAGATCTGGTGCTTCTGTTTAATTCCAGGCTAAGACTTTTCCCAGGTAAACTAAAATCTAAATGGTCAGGACCATTCATGGTCAAGGAAGTCAAACCATATGGAGCCATTGTCATTGAAGATAGCAAAACTAAAGAGAGTTGGACAGTCAATGGAGAAAGATTGAAAGTTTACCTTGGAGGAGAATTTGATCAAGAAGTATGCATTCTCGAACTTCTGAATACTTAAGGAAGCTGATCGTCGAGCTCAACCGACGTTAAACAAAGCGCTTGTTGGAAGGCAACACAATGCAGTAAGTTTTTTATTTTATTACTTTCTTATTTTAGTATTATCTGACCAGTGTGAATGAATGCGTACAGCACCTGCATAAAACGCATCACCGCGCCTCACAGCCCAGGCCCGCGCCGCGACCTCTTGGCAGAAGCTTTCGTGCGTCGCGGATGATCCTGTCGCGCCGCGGTTGTGCGAAAACAAATTTTTCCTCCGAACTCTTGTGTATTGCAGGTTAGCCGGAACCTAACCCTATCTCCTTCTGGGGGGTGGCAGGCGCACGACCAGATAAGTTCTGGGGGCAACTAGAGGAGGATATTGAGCTGTTATGTTTATGATCACTGATATGATGATATTTGTTTGATTTTTAATTTTATTTATGATGTCCCCAATTTAGAATGAGTAAGTTCCACAACAACATGAAAGTCTCAAGCAAAGTACCAACAATGGAGCAACATGCATGAAAGTGGTAGTGAGTGAAATTTTTTTCAAAAAAATTAAGTTTTCACTTTCTTTTTCAATAAGTGACAAGTCAGGTATGAATTTTCAAAACTCAAACTCCTAGTGTGTGCATGAAACGTAGGTTGTTAGTAAATACTTGACAGAAGTTATTTATGGTACACTATTTTTGTTGGATCGACTTAGCCTTAACCATTGTGAGGAAAGCTTTCCATTATTTACTATATGCTGGAGACCATCGATTATTTTGACGGGTTTATATCATGCTAAACCATTTGCCGCATCGTTTGTGGAAATCTGTGGAAGTGATTTAGGCATTTGTTGAATCTGAGAGTTCTTTGAGCCAAGTCCATTGTGAGACTTATTTTCTTCTGTGAGAGTGTGATCCTTTGCTAACCATTCTTTGAGCCTGAGGTCAAGATAAATTTCATTATATGCACCAAGGAAACACCTGGTGAGTTTTGATCTCAATAAAAAAGTTTTGTTTTGGACCATCAACCATAAACTTGGGTGATGTGTTTTCTCTTTGACCTTCATAGAAAGTAGGGGAGCATTCATATAATCTAAATACAGGTTAATCTCCAAGTTGGGGAGAGTCATATTCAAAAGAAGAGTAAGTATAGGCTGTGATTTGCAAAGAATGAAAGAAATTCGTAGCTGAAAAAAAAAAAGAGAAACAAAAGAAGAACAACGTTTGAAAGTAAACAGTTGTTGAAAAAGAGAAGAGAAACATCGAGCTACGAGTGAAAAAGAAGAATGGGTGAAAAGGTCTAAGGTATAAAGGAAAAGGAAAGGAGTTATGAGTTTGCAGGGAGATGAAGAGTATCTGAGGTGGTCACTGAATTGAACCATTTGAAAAAAATCTTTTTGAAAAACTTGTTGCATGATTGTTGGTATGTTTTGTTGTATTCATTGAGGTAAGTAATTTTGTTTAGGGACAAACAAAACTCTAAGTTGGGGAGAGTTTGTTAGGAGTGAATTAGTAGTGTTTTCATTTGTCAAATTAACTACCTTTTGAGCTAGAAGTGAACATATCTTGTGCTTTTTAAGGATTTTATAGTTAGAATTGAACTTTAGAGGTTTGATGCTAATTGTAGAACAACTTGCGTCACTTTGGGTGTTATTTGTGCAGATATTGAAGTTAAGAAGCAAAGACGAAGAAACACGCAGGCGTAGAGGCTCTGAAGAAGAGAAATCACAAAGAAGTGGGATAAAGCAAAGGCCGAGCCGCGCCAATCATGGGCGAGACGCGCCAAACCCTCTGACTTGGGTTCGCGCCGCACCAGTACGTGCCGAGCCGCGACAGCTGCGTTAAAAAGACAAATTTTTATAAATAGAAGCCCTAATCCTCATAAAAGAGAGGTCTTTGGTGAACGAAATTCAGAGAGCAATCCTATTCCAAAGCAAACAACAACTTCCGACGGAGAATTCAACATCAATTGAAGACATTCCCTTGATGAAGATGAATCCTTCCATGAAGCCTTGTGTGTTCTTCATGGCTATGGAGAGCTAAACCCCATTGTGTTGAGTTTAAGGTAGTAGTTAACATATGAAGATGCAATTACTTTGATTAATTCCTGTGAACAATTGTTTAAGCTTTATTATCAATGAAAAACCTTGCTTTTATTTTATATCATTGTTGAACTATCAATCGAGAGATAGGGTTTATACTTTCGCCCTAGGTTTTTACATTGACTTGTTGATTAATACTCAGAGATGAGGTTTTGAAGAAGTTTTCATATATCATCGTTGTTCATTCCCTTTATCTTTATAGTTATTCTGAGAGATCGAATATCATAACGGTATAGGTGGTTTTATATTGATCATTAGACATAATATCAGTTTTGAGGATGAATGAAGATAATAACTTAAATAATATTCACTTCTGGATTAATTGATTATTGTATATGAATAGGTTGATGAACCCTAGAACTCAACATACTCATTCACCATTGTTATTCGTCTTAAAGCTTTTATTCATCTAAATCTTATTTTATTAATTGCAATTCGAAATCACATAATCAAACCAATACTTTTCATGACTCATTATAAAGTAACTGTAGAACGGTAGCAATATTACTCAGTCTCTGTGGATACGATATATTAGAAAATATTTACCCAAAAATACTTTCAACAGTGTCAGCCTGAAGGAGTCTATGTGTCGGCCAAAACAAGATAGTAGCTACAGGCTTATCTAGGATAGTTTATGTGTCGCCTTATGGCACATATGTGCCGACACATAAAATAGATTCTTTTAGTATGTGCTGGTCTGTAAGGTGTATGTGTCGACCCAAATCAAATAGAAGCTACAAGCTTCATTATGGCAGTACATGTGTCGGCCTGAAACACGTATGTGCCGGCACATGCAAGTGATTTTTAAGCTGAAAATGAACTTTCAAGTTTTTGGCCAATTTCAAAGTGGATTTTGATGATTCCTAAGACCTCTAATGCAAGGGTGCAGCATGTGACATTGAGATACCTTCTAATATACATAAATGCTAAATTTTCATAGTTTTGACATCATGCTAAACATCTAATGGTGACAAAACTTGCGACAATGCATTCCATGTGAAGTTGCACTCACATACTCCCCCTTTTTGATGATGACAAAACTTGTGACAATGCATTCCATGTCTTCATTGAAGGCCCCCCCTAAACGTAAGCATCCCAACTTTTTCTTGCATATGCTTCTCCCCCCTTTGACAACATCAAAAAGAAAGATAGCAAATCGTGATAAGTATCATAGTCCAATACAAATACCAATATATCATTCAGAGACGTTTTTGCATAGAAGAGTAACAATCACATGATGTAATACTCAAAACACATTACCAATCAAGTAATACAAAGCAAGATTAATAAAGAAAGCGATGCAAGAGCAAACTTATCAAGTTGCTTCTATAACGTCACAACTATTTAACATATCATAATGTAACTCCCGATGCCGCACACGCATGTGCCTAGCATAGTGACAAGAACATGTCACTACTCAAACCAGCATGAAAATGTTATCATAACATACGCACAACAACGACAACAAGAAAAGTACAAGCAATTTACATGCTTACATATGAATCTTGCACAGATGCAATAAGAAATAATAATAAAAACACATGTTAGTTCAAACAAGAACAAACTTATACAAATGTAAAAGAATTAATACATGAAGTCATTATAAGCATATACATTGAGAACACACACAATGATTATCAATCAAAACTTTTAGAAACAAAAATTCATGATTTTCATCATTTGAGTACATATGAAGCAATTATAACCGACAAATAACACGCATAAATAAAAGTCTTACTTTCAAGGAGAAATTTAAACAATATTACCTTACTCTTGATGGAACGAAAGTTGCACTCACATGATGTAAAATACTCAAAAAATATAGTCGAGCAACAGTAAAGTGAAGCAATATGATAGAAACTGAACAACATTGGAGATGTCCCCGATCCCTAATTCTCCATGGATGTTGAAAAATGGTTCGGTTGCGATAGGTTTCGTGAAAATATCAGCAAGTTGATTCTTACTATCAACATGCTCGAATACAACATCACCTTTTTCAACATGATCGCGAAGAAAATGGTGACGAATCATAATATGTTTAGTGCGAGAATGTAGCATCAGATTCTTGGTTAGATTAACTGCACTAGTATTGTCACACATGATATGAATACGCGAAAATTTAATTTCAAAGTCAAGTAATTGTTGGTTATGCTACAAAATTTGTGCACAACAACTATCGGCTGCTATGTATTCCGCCTCGGTCGTTGGCAAAGCTACGAAAACTTGCTTTTTACTATGCCAACTAACCAAGGATTTTGAAAACAAGTGACGAGTTCCACTAGTAATTTTCCTATCCGATTTGCAACCAGTAAAGTCAGAATCGGAGTAACCAACCAAGATACAATCGTTTCCTTTGGAATACCAAAGCCCAAACTTAGAAGTACCAATAAGGTATCTAAGAATACGCTTAACTGCTTTTAAATGTGATTCCTTAGAAGCCGATTGATATCGTGCACACATGCAAACTCTAAACATAATATCGGGCATAAATGTCGTAAGATATAAAAGAGATCCAATCACACCTCTATATTTCTTGACATCAACATCCTTACCCTTTTCATCTCTATCCAAGTTTCCATTTGTCGCCATATGTGTGTCAATATCCTTTGCACTGTCCATTCTGAGTCGTTTTAGTAATTCGAGACAATACTTGGTTTGACATACAAATGTTCCATCCTTGAGTTACTTTATTTGAAGTCTGAGAAAGTAGTTTAACTCCCCCATAAGACTCATCTCAAACTCTCCTTGCGTAAGCTTAGAGAACTCATTGACAAGATGCATGTTAGTTGATCCAAAAATGATATAATCAACATAAATTTGAACGGGTAAAATTTTATTTCCTTGACGTTTTATAAAGAGAGTAATATCTACCTTCCCTTTTGAATATCCTTGGTCAAGCAAAAACTTACTAAGTCGGTCATACCATGCCCTGGGGGCTTATTTAAGACCATACAAAACACGTTTTAAATTAAAAACATGATTAGGATACTCAGAATTTTCAAAACCGGGAGGTTGTGAAACATAAATCTCTTCATTTATGTATATGTTTAGGAACAAACTTTTTACATCCATTTCATATAGTTTAAAGTCCTTGGAACTTGCATACGCTAGTAAAAACCATATAGCTTTGAGTCAGGCCACAGGAGCGTAAGTCTCCTCATAATCAATGCCTTCCTCTTGGCTATACCATTGAGACACTAGCCTGACTTAATTTCTAGTTATCACATCATGTTTGTCAAGTTTATTCCTAAATATCCGTCGTGTGCCAAATGATCACTTGATGATTTTGTGGGCGGGGGACAAGGTCCCAAACGCCATTTTGTTCAAATTGGTTCATTTCTTTTTTGCATTTCTATAAGCTAATGCTCATCAAGTAAGGTATCCTTAGTGTTTTTAGGTTCAACTTGAGATACGCACGCGTGGTGATTACAAAAATTACTTATTTGAGAGCGTGTTGTTACCCCTTTTGTGATGTCACCAATAATGTCAATTGGATGATCCTTGGAGGTTCTCCATTCCAATAGAGACCATCTGCTTTGGGATATATGACTTTTGCCGGGGGAGCCGTGACTTGGCAATCAAAGTTGTAAAAGTGTGTTGCACTCTTTACTACCGAAGCCAAGTTTATAGCCATCGTGGAAGCGTCAAAAGAGTTGTTATGGTTGAGGAAATTTGTAATGGAACTTGATGTGAAACATGTATTTTTTTGTGATAATCAAAGTGTAATTAACTTATCGAAGAATTCCCCCTTTCACTCGAAGTCGAAGCATATTGATGTTCATTATCATTGAATTCGTGATGCATTAGATTCCAAGTTGATGGAGCTTGAGAAGATTCACAACTATGTGAATGGTTCAGATATGTTAACAAAGGTGTTTCCTAGGGAAAGTTTGAGTTTTGTCGCATGGAAGACGAATTGGTATTGCCCTCCAACTAGTCGGTTGAGGGAGTTTGTCGGGCTTTCCTTCATATTTGGAAAGACCCAATTGTATGTGGGTTAGTGACCCATGTGTGTGTAAGCCTTTGTTATTATTCAACAACAAAGAATAGGGCTTAAGTGTGAAAAAAAACAAGAGAAAAGAAGTAAGGAGAGAGAAAAATCAGTAGCCATATCAAAATTCCGCAACCTTAATTTTAGCACAGTTTAGTCCCACGAAATCGGAGCTTGCGCAAAATCCAACGCTCATATCATCCTGAAATTTTGACATAATGTTCATGACTTATAAGAGCACATTCGGAACAATGGTGATTGGATTCGAAGCTTTCTAAGTCGGTCAGTCGAGTCCATCTTTGAGGTCAGCGTTTTTGGGTTATTTTGTCTCTCTTGATTCTTGTTGTATTCAAAGATTGATTGCAAATTTTGATGATGTTGATGTATACCTCTAACTAGTGTTAGAGAGATCCTTGTTTGTACCCATTATTGATTATAATGGAGATTTTAAGTAGCCTATGAATCCCGTGTTTTTTTACTCCTAGTTAACGGAGGTTTTTCCATGATAAAATTGTGTTGTGTTTTTTGATGTGTTTTTTGTTGATTGTCGGCTCATGTGATATTTGGGAGAGTTTATGTCGTTGGATTTTTTTCGTTGCCTTTGTGATTTCCTCCTAACAGAATGAAGACGATAAGAAAATGGGTAGCAAGAAATAGAAAGAAAATAACACTAGTGGTATAACAAATCTATTATATTGAGGATGCCCATTTTGCCTGCAGTTTTTGTAGAATATACAAGGTTTTATATTTGCATTCTCTAGTATGTCTGTCCCGTCTAATCTAATTTTTTTTTGCGGGCACAAACATTAACATCAATTTTTGTATTGTTTAAGCTAAAAAGGTAAGTGCCCGTAAGCCCGTTCTGCTCCGCTTTCCTCTTTTCACAAGGGAAGGGGGTAATGTTTTATGTACACACCCTAAACAATGCTCGCCCTTCTCTATTCTGTTTTCTTGCAGGCTTTTATGAAACAGATTTAAACAGGACATACACGTCCATTTGCCACCCCTAGAAAAAGGGTATCCTAAGTCATAAGAAAAAAATGATAAAGTTGTTTCCCATTTTTCGTCGTGTCCATATTATTTAGTGACAATTTTTTTGATCGATGTCATAAAAGCTGAGTGTTACACGTCATTTGCCACATAAACAAAAATTGACATCGTTGTTGACATTTGGATGAAAATGACAAACAAGGTCAATTTGTAGAGTTAAGAGATCAAAATTGTCGTTTTAAAAATTAAGAAACCAAAATAGACCTTAAGGGCATGGGAGTTGGTTTTTGGAGGATTTTTGAGGGGAAGACTTTAAAAGGTTGCGTTTATATCTTGAAATGTATTTGATATTCTTAAAAGGTTAAAAAAAGATTTTATATGCTAATGTAGTATATTGTTTTTTAACTTATTAAAAATATCAAACACATTTCTAAGATATAGATGCAGCCCTCCAAAGTCTTCCCTTCTAAAACTCTTCAAAAATCAACTCTCAAACAAATCATAAGGGTATGTTTGGATTAATGGAACATATTTGGATAGATTAAAAAAATGATGAAACTGAGGTAACTAGATGAAATGCATTCCAACTCTCAAACAATAATTTTATTTCATCATGAAATATCGAAATAATGGAATGACATTTTTTATTTCGTCATAAAATATCCAAATAATATAATGGCATTTTTTATTTCATTCACTCCATTCCGCTCAATTTCATTATGTTCCACTCAATTTCACTCTGTTCGTTTTATAATATCTAAATATAACCCAAATAAAAGATAAACAAAAAAAATCATTATACCTAAATTTTTCGCCACTTTAAAAGTATTTAGAATATTAGCTCTTACCAAAAATTGTAATGTAAAACTCATCTTTACAACAAAATTTATATTAATGATAAAAAAAACAGCTATCATAGAAGTGATTTTTAAGGTTACAGCTCATATTAACAAAAAAAAAAATATTTAAATAGTATTTGAATGAAATAGTAAAAGATCTAGTTTAAATTCGAACTACACATAGTGTTAATTTTTATAATAATAATAATAATAATAATAATAATAATAATAATAATAATAATAATAATAAATAAAAATACTAATGGACCGAAAACAATGTTCTTGGTTTTAGAATGGGCCAGACCCATTCTTACTATCCAGCCCATTTCAAATGTAACACATATAATACTGAAAACCCTAATTTTGCCTACTGTCTGCTTCCATCACCCAGGTTTTGCTCTTCTCCTCAATCTTGTTATCTTCGTTTTGCTGAAAACCATTACAATGCATTCAGTTTCATTTTCTTTTTCTCTGTTTCAGGGTTCAGTTCAGATTCACATCTAGGGTTTTTCTTCGCCGATCAATGGCTCCTAAAGGTATTTCATCCATTCCTAATTTCTTCATTATGCAATTACTTCATAATTTCTACTGAATCTTGTCCTAGGGTTTTAATTGATTTTTGTATTTTTTATTGGGGTTGGAATTTTATATATTTGTGAAATTTATGAAATCAATTATTTCATTTTCATGTAAGTTTGGTTTATATGTGTATAAGAAGTTACTGTCTCTTAGATTGTCTCTTAGATTTGTTATTGTTAATGTCGACTTTTTGTTGTAGGTGATGTTTCGAAGAAGACTGATCCAAAGGCACAGGCCTTGAAAGCTGCCAAGGCAGTGAAGTCAGGGACTGCCATTAAGAAGAAGGCAAAGAAGATCAGGACAACTGTTACATTCCACAGGCCCAAGACTTTGTCGAAGGAAAGGAACCCTAAGTACCCTCGCATTAGTGCGACACCAAGGAATAAGCTTGATCATTATCAGATTCTCAAGTTTCCACTCACTACTGAGTCTGCAATGAAGAAGATTGAAGATAATAACACCTTGGTTTTCATTGTTGACTTGCGTGCTGACAAGAAGAAAATCAAAGATGCTGTGAAGAAGATGTATGACATTCAGGCCAAGAAAGTTAACACCTTGATCAGGTGAGTGAGACTTAATACCGCTAATCTTGTGTTAGTTGTTTAGTAACTCAATATTTCTAAAGGCTGATTGACTGTTGTTAATTTTGTATGCTAATTGCACACTGCTGTTTTTTATTGCCCATTGTTGCGAAAAATGAACATATGCATCCTGCAGTGATATGTTTACTATTAATATGTTTAACCTGATGCAAAAGTAACTTGAGAATGAAACCACATTATTGAAAAAAAGTTGCTTGTGTACTTAGAAATATTAAGTGTTTCTTCTAAATTTGAGCTATGATATTGCAGGCCTGATGGCACCAAGAAGGCGTATGTTAGGTTGACACCTGATTATGATGCTTTGGATGTAGCAAACAAGATTGGTATCATTTAAGGTGATGGCTTTTTGTATCAAAGACAATTTTTATTTAGATTTTAGACTTATTATGGTCACAGATTATGGTCACAGATGGAGACATTTTGAAGTTAAATTCTGTATTTGTGTTTTGTTATTTGGTGTACCTTAGCTCTATTGCAATTAAATTTTGTTGTTTACAATTTCAAATTTGATGAGTAAATTTGATCCAAAGTTTGTCCTTAGATTTTGTGGCAATATTTATCTTGAGAAATGAGGCACATGTAAAGTGATATATTTGGCGAAAGAAATGTCAAATGTCACGGTTGTAGCATCAAAACCATGCTGATTGACTGTTAGAACTTATGAATTGCCCCCAATGTAGAACATGCTTGCTGAATGATTTTTAGAACATGTTTTAAGTACACAGATGGTCTGGTTTGAACAATAATTCGGAAAGATAATATTTTAAATATGTTAAAATCAAGTTGAATTCATTGTATCCTCAACTCTTTTGACTGAATATTTACCTTGTAGTTTCTGTTCCCTAAGTAGCATGCTAATTTTCCTTTTTGTATGGTACTCATACTTTGGAATTCTTTAAGGACATGGCTGCAAAATTCACTTGGAGCTTTTTTTCGAACCTCAAAAGTTTATGTACGGAATTATGATATTATATTCTTAGCTCTTGGTGTGTTTTGTTGTTGTAGCTCTAAAAAAACTTTTAACACTGGCACATTTGCTATGCTATTTTTCCAATAAACGTTTCATATAATAATTAAATTAAACGTCAATAGTTGAATTTTTTTCATAGAATATAAACAAGACTATTGTTTTCCATGTTTTAAAAAAATCAATTGCATATAGAGCAACTAGTAGAAGACCCGTGCGTCCGCACGGGTAATTCAAATCTTAAGGTGAATAATATATTACAAACGCATAAAAAGAAGTTTAAAAACTCAAATGAAGAATGTTAAATTAAGATTCATAAAACATAACATAGATGTAATGCAGCTATATATAGTAGTTATTTTAAAAAAGAAGAAATTGAAAATGCAATAGGCAAAAGGCTATTATGGTGATAGCGACTCGTAAAAATAATAAGTTTTACTGATAAAATTCACATAAGAAAGGTATTATGGTGATAGTGACCCGTAAAAATAGTGAATTTTAGTGATAAAATTCACATAAAAAAATATTATGGTGATAGTGACCCGTAAAAATAGTGAATTTCAATGATAAAATTCAGGATCTTAGATTGACTTAGTTGTTATATATAATTGCTATTATAAAGTTACTATCTCTATTGGCACTGCTTACTTTTGTTTTTGCTATTTTGCTCAGGACTGAATTATCTAATTATGATGTCACTTAATTATGTTGTGCCTTGATACAGTTGCTACTATTATAGTTGGAACTATTGCACAACTTCTAGTGTTCAAAGCCCTCAACCATTTCATTTCTTTATAATTTAATAAAATCTTCTGCAGTTTTATTATACCTTACATAACAAAATTGAATCTCATTGCATTAAACATATTAGTAGTAGAAATGTATGTATCAAGGTGCATAACACACAAGTCATTTTCTAGCTGGAACAAAATCCCAAGCAAAAAAAGTATCAGATTCCAAAATGTATAATACAAGGTAAGTATTAAAATTTCAAACAACTTATAATAGCTGCAAAACTCAATCATCATGATTTATATACAAACAAATAATATCACTAAGAAAATCATCCATGAATGGAAATCCCATGTTGAATGCATATGTGGCATACATTCAAGTATATCCTGCTCAGACTCCATAGGTACAACGGGTAGTTAAATAGTTTGTTAAAGTCTGTTAGAATGTTTTTCTCTAGATTGTTAAGACATTTGGTTATATATACATATTATACCACCATTACATTAATAGATTAAAATAATATCTTTTATTATTCAGTTTAATTCTCTTTATCTTCTCTTTCATAATGAGAAATATGATATGTCAAAGCCATACGTTAACATAAACATATAATAAGATATTTACAAATAAATTAATGGTTCGATCACATATTATAAATTTATATCAAATTTTGTGTATTTGAACAATAGGTTATAACAATAATCAAAGATTGGAGAATCAACATATTTGAACTTCTAACATTGAATTACAAAGATCAAAACCTTATAAAACTACACAACCACTTAATACAAAGCATGACACATCTTTATTTATCATTAGTCACGTGTTATTTCTCTATGGATGTTTAATCCTTTTTTTCTAATGTTTAGTAGCTACTGCAAGGAGAGGGTATTTTCTATGACAGGTAATCCCAAAAGTTTCAGACATGTCCAAAATCCTTCCCTTCTACTCCATCAGGCTATTTTCAATCAAATTGGCAAACAAGATTTGCTAGCACCACCTCATCCACAGGGACTAAATCCTAAAGAGTTTTCTTCTTTTCTCTTCTAGCCTGTCAAGGTCCACTGGTATTTCATTAGAAAACTAACTCAATAACTCCAAATTCATAATATCCAATAATTTTCAAATATCATTACATGTTATAAAGTTGAGTCATTTTACCAGCCTCTAAATTACAACTATCACGGTTAAGAAAAACATCCTTAGAAATAAATACAAAAAGTTACCTAAAACTAAAACAACTAATGAACAAATACTCAGTTTGATATCAATTATAAGCAAAACAAAAGTACCTATCCCACAATGATTAAGAAATGAAGTACCTACCCCACAATGATTAAGAAATGAAGTTATTTGCAATTAATCTTCTTGTTCTCATAAACAATATGTACATTCTCAAAACTGCCTTTTATGAGAATAAAAGTCTTTCTAAAGTAACACTTATATTACTTTATGAGTTTACTTCAAGTTTATGAGAATATCATAGTTGTTGCTAGATTGTACCTATTAAGTTTTATTTCATCCGCGTAGCTTACAGAACTGTTGCATCTATCTTCAAAACTTCTTCCATCAGAAAACTGGGATAAGTATCGAACAAACTTGACATCTTAGAAAACTATCTCAAAAGTATTCACACCGGAGAAATTTCGAATGTACCTTCATCCTCTTCAAACTCTCATTTTTAGTTCTTATTACCTCAATTTGCATTTTTAGCGGCAATCTCCTACAAAAGCAATATTTGTATATTAATAATCAAGCATGCATCTTAACATACGCCCCAAAAAAACTCTGATAAGAAAATTGCCCTTTCTAAATAGATCTTTTCCTTCATCAGGGAGCTCACCTCTTCCTTCAATTCTGCAAAAGACTAAATAATGGCAAAAACAATCATAATCGACTTCATGATTCTACAATGTGTAGCTTCTTGGTCATTTGTACAGCATCACCAATTCCAGGGAATGGTGGAGAGCCATAACGATTATGTTTAGATGGTCCATAGATCTGAAAAACAGGGGAAAATGAAATTTATAGGTTTTCATAGCTTTTCAACAAAATGTTTCCACTTTCCAATTGCTTATTAGGATAAGAAAAATCCCTAAAAATATAGTTACCAAATGTTTATGCCATTACAGTCCAGAGAGATCATCTTTGTCAGTGAATGCACTTCGTGGACTATCTTTAAGAGTGAGCTTTTGAAAATTCCTATAGATTAAGAAGGTCTTATAATATTTGTCAATCATGCTACCATAAGTAAAACAAAATAAACACTTTGCCCAGAAGTAACAAACCCTTAATCTATGAATAAACTAATTCCTATTCACATCAAGTTCTCAAACATCTTGAACAAAGCATATCTGAAGCAAAAAACTCAATCATTAATAAGTTCCTATGATGCAAACACATAATTAAAAGAGATACGAGTGTCGGCCAATATGTGAGCAAAATAAGGAAACCTCCAAAATAAGGAAACTCATCACGGTTTTTACGTTCCGTCTTTCTCAATTCTTCTTATTGTTTGAGAACATGGATGAGATTAGCGATAAAATAAAGGAGGGGAATAGTCATACAACCACTTACTGAGCATAAACTTAAAATCACCTTTTGTATCTTTTTCTGCTCTTCCTTTTCCTTCTCTAAATCACGCAAATAATCCTGTCAGTCCATCTACTGCCAGTGTCATTCACACCAAGATATAATGTCACTTATATTAAAAAGAAACCTGACAGAAAAGTATTTCAACAATCGAATCAAAATTTACACCCGTTAACCTCTGCGAGCACTTATAATAAGTGATGGAATTCAAGGTACCTTCCAATCCTTAGAAAGACCACGCGGAGTCTTTCCATATCCAATTGAGAAATTAATCATTTTAGCTTTTCTTCTTTCAGAAGCAAACACATCCTGAGAAACGAAAAAAGTTAATAATTGATATGAAATACCTAGTAAAATTTAAGTGGATCAGAAGAAAATTTACCTTGAGGAGAGGAATAGGGGGGTTTACCTTGAACTAACAATAATTGACTATTTAACATTTAATTCTTGATAATTTTCAGCATATGATCACTTCAACTGAGAGATAGAAAAAGTACATAGATATTACCTTATTCCACTTTTCCTGTAGAAAGAATCCCTTCCATTTCAACTCCACTTTCCTGAAAAATGATCAATAGGTGTCCTTAGAACAACACAAATAGCCTAATCAAAGTTTATCAGTCATAATTCTGCATGTTAGAGCAGTTTCCTATTTATTCACCAAAAGTCTAGAGTTCAAAGCAGTTTAAGTTTAGTTTTCAAATTTTTTACCTTCCTAAGGCCGTCTCAATCTGCTCTACTACAAAATGCAAAAAAGATTGTTTTTACAGATCGGTATTTCGCGAAGGCTGAAACAAAAAAAATATATAGTTGTACATGTTTGAGAAGATAAAGTTATGCCTCTAATTGAGAAATAATCAAGAACCAAGAAACACAACAACAATGTTATAGCGAAAAACCCGAATGGAACTTTACTTCCTGCAAGACTAAAGACAAAAACCTACTCAGCCTATGAGGTTTGAAAACTTTAAGCATATAGATAAGGTGAGGAAGAAATAAGAGAAATGAACTTTGATCCCATTATGTAGGAACTAAACTTTAATCCCATTATGTCTCATCCATATGCAATGCAACAGCGTCTGGCTTCACACGGACGGCTATAACTGCAAGGTTAAATGTTTACCGGCAAGTAGAAAACAAATCTCACAATAAGAAAGTCGTAATCAAAAAACTTGATAGCTACTGAAAGCAACTACTCAAATAGAAAATGCAACCATGTAAAATAAGATAATGTAAGCAAACACAGAAAATAATCGTAACCCCGCATAAATTTACACAAACACTTGGTGTTCAAAATGAGGATTATATCAAACATAGAGTGCAAAAGCAAACATCGTCTTATACTCTTGCAAAGTAAATAAGAAAGCAGTGTCAGGACCTCAGATGAATCAAATGCTAAAGTAGCTTTATGGAAATTCTTCGAAAACCAGAATCAGAGAAGAAGAAAAATCATACATGAGAACAAAGAAGACATGGGGGCTTGTTAGGATCTTCTATTGTTTTCTTCCCGTTCCAGCGCCTTTACGTTTCAATCTATAAAACAAATAATAATACGAAACAAAAATCTAACAGGTTCATTAGAAAGCCCATGAGATGAGAAATACGAATATGGAATTGGTTTTTTATTGGAGGTGATGGTGGCCATAGATATGAGGGAGAAATATGGTGAAGAAGGTATTAGGGTTTGAGGGTGGAAAGAGAGGGAAGAAAGAGAACGAGAGAGAGAGAGAGAGAGAGAGAGAGAGAGAGAGAGAGAGAGAATTGGGGAAAGTGTGAAAAGAGTGAGTATTTGAAATTTGAATAAAATGAATGAAAGAAGTTGTTTAACCGGTTAAAAGACAAAATTATCAAACCCAATGGATATTAAGAAACATCTAATAGAAATATGAAAAAGGAGTGCCACTTGGACGAATAGATAAATGTGATTGGTTGGAATAAAGTTTTGATTTAGCAAATTACAAAATGGGACATTGTTAAGAGTAATTTTATTTTGCTTTAAGGGTATTTTAGGGTGTTTAGTGGTATATCTTATTATTAGTTAGGTAGTTGATTATAATGAGTTTTGAAGTGAGTTTCTTATAATAAAAAAATATTAAAGGTGTGATTTGGTTTTAAATAATTTTACACTTTTATCTAATAGAGATTCATCATAACTATGTCAATATACTAACTTAAAAATGTGATTTGGGTGCGAGAATACATGGGAGTGATCTCATTTATTAGAGATTCATCCTTCAACTTTGTTAAACAACAAACTTAATATATAAGTGTGATTTGGGAGAATATATGATGGTGATTGGTTGACAATGTAAATTTAAATTTATTTTGAATGGTTAATACCTGCATATTAACAATGTACTAGAGACTTAATTTGGTTCTATTAAAAGTGGCCATGAAAGATGCTCCTAACATAATTTCTTAATCATCCTAGTGGCCATGGAAGATGCTCCAAACATAATTTCTTAATCATCCTAGTGGCCATGGAAGATGCTCCAAACATAATTTCTTAATCATCCTATTAGTGTTTCTTGTCGGAGGCAGTAACATTGTCTATACCTTTTGAATTTTTGTACAGTTGGAACTCTTGACTTAATGAGTATAGAGTGAAATCATTTTTTTCTAATCTCCTAAATCTCCTAATTTATTGGATATCATAGTGAATGTGATGGGAAATGTGCATTCCTTTCAGGGGTAATGTCATCCATCCCCAAAATTTCTAGCCAAGTGTTAACCGACACAGAACACTCATGATTTCCAACTAGTATACGATAGACACGAGATCTACATAATGGACAACTTGAATGCAATTGAAACCACTTATCAATGCATGAAACATGAAAACCATGGTTACAATTAGGAACAACTTTTAACCAATCTCCTTCTTCAAATTCCCCCAAACAAATAGCACACTCTACATCAATTAGACTCTCTTGTACCTCACTTGTTGTAAATTGATACATAGGAAGAGAGTTTATAATTGATAATTCCAATTCACTACCTCGAAATTGTGGTGAAAAGTTTAGTGAAATGGATTCATCTTGAAATTGCCCTTCATGAAGATTTATAGGGGGTGTAGGTGAATTTGAATTTGAAGATGAAATTGTAGTGATAGCTTTACACAAGAGACATTTGAGAAATTTCCATTGCCTTAGTGTAAGGAATACTAGAAAGCATAATGCTAGAACTAAACAAATTTCTTCTTCACTCCAATAAGACATCATAGGTTTAAGGAAAACATGAAGGGAAGGTAGATGTAGTTTGTAGAGGCTTTTAGTGAATGTTTGGAAGCTTATTTATAGGACAATAGTACACCATAGAGGACGTTAAAATCAATGTGGTTCCAATAAGTGCAAAGGTGGGAGATAATATTAAGGATTTTATATTGTATTAGATATTTAGATTTATCAGTCTTGCCTTAGACTCTATCGAAGTTAAAAAAAAAATTCAGATTCTTGGTATGCTCATTCGAGAATAATGTTAAACTTACTTGAAATACATGGAAGGATGTTTGTTTGGTTAAAAACAAAGAGAACATAACAACACCATTTCTCAAGTCGGTCAAATATTCTTCTAACTAAACTTTATACTTTATGTGACATATCATTCTTGCAAATGGTTGAATTAAATTAAAATCATTTTTTAAGTTGTTATTTATAATTATCAACAATTTGCTTCCATTAGTAGATAAAAAATAGGAAATTTCTTTACCCACCTCCTATCCTTCTTAAACACCTCTGGCGAATTTATCAAAATACCCCTTGTTTCGGAAATGAATTTCCGAAAACGTACTTTTTATTGAAAAAAAAAGGTGTTTTCGGAAATGCACTTCCGAAAACACGAAAAAAAGGTGTTTTCGGAAATGCACTTCCGAAAACACGAAAAAAAGGTGTTTTCGGAGATGCATTTTCGAAAACACCCCTTTTTTGAGTTTTCGGAGATACATTTCCGAAACACCCCTTTTTTGAGTTTTCTGAGTTTTCGGAGATGCATTTTCGAAATATTCCAAGACCAAATTGGTCTTGGAATGTTTCGGATATACACATCCGAAAGAAATCAATAATTATTAAAAAATTAAAATCAAGGTGAATCAATACAATTAATAGGTATAAAATCAAGGTGAATCAATAAAATGAAGGTGAATCATTAAAATCAAGGTGAATCAAAATTTCCTAAATAATTTTAAAGTTAAAAATTATTTTACTAACTTATATAAATAAAAAATATTTTAATTTCATAAGTAAATTTTGAATTATATAGAGTTAAATATAAAATTTATTTATTAAATAAAATTAAGACAAAATCTTTTTTTAATTTTTTTAAACTAAATTAAAAATTATAACTTATTTTTAATTATGAATCAGAATAGAAATATATAAATATATAATAATAATTATTAATTTTGTAAGTGAAATATATAAATATATAATATATAAATATATAATAATTATTATAAATTAAAACACTATTTTTTTAATTTTTATAATTATTATATAAATATATAAATATATTTATAATTAATATATAAATATATAATAATTTTTATAAATATATAATAATTATTATATAAATATATAAATTAAAACACTAATTTTTTTAATTTTTTTTATAAATATATAATAATTATTATAAATATATAAATAAAAAATTATAACTCATTTTATAAGTGAAATTATTTTAATTTTTTTAATTAAAATTATTTTAAATTTTAAAATATGAATCAGAATATAAATATATAATAATTATTATTCATAACTCATAAATTATATCAAAATATATAATTATTATTATTCATTACTCATAAATTATATCAAATTTATGATATATGAATTAATTAATATCCTAAAATTAATTTTTGGGATTTTTAGATTTTTTTTGTTTTTTTCGGAGATGCATCTCCGAATTAATCAAAATCCCAATTTTTGGGATTTTTTGGGAAATGCATTTCCGAAACAGGGTAAAATGGGGTTTTCTGACCCCATAGGGATAGGGAGGTGGGTAAAGAAAAAATCAAAAAATATATATTGTGAAAGATTAAATACTATACCAATAATTTATATAGATCTAGCTCAAAACAGTTGAACTACCTCCTCCTCCAAAATCAATGTTTAAATTCATAATTATTGTATAGAAGGATGGGTAACAAAGTATTTTTCCTTCTTAATCTTGTAAACAATAATAGACAAAAGGGATTTGCGCAAATATACACCCTTAGTATTTCTAAAAAAGTTTAAAAATATTATACCTTGCCAACTTAATAGAAACTCATTTATCTGCACTTGTTACAAGATGATTAATTTTGGGGAAACATAAACCAATTCCAGCATGTTTTTTTTTTTAATAAGCAATTTGTGCCTAGCAGAATTTAATGTCAAAATATATTTATGAGTGAAGACCCATTTTGGTCCCTCACAAATATCACACGAGTCAAATTAGTCCCTCACAAAAAAGTTGACACAACTTAATCCCTTACAAAATTTAACCGGATCATATTAGTCCTTTTGCTAATATTTTTTTCAAATCGGTTTTTTCCTACTTCTAAACCGGTTCTTTTCATACTTTTAAACCGTGACTGGACTGATACGTTGAATTTTTTATTTTTTAAATACTAAATTAATTTTTATTTTAAATTTCATTTTTAACAGTTATCAATGAATAATATCAAAAAAGCCAAAATTATTTCTTAAAGTAATTTTTAAATAAGTAATTTCCATAATTTCTACTAATATTAACGGACTCTATGCATAAATTTTTTACCTATGAGGTTTCAAATCCAAGTCACTTCAAGTTAAATGATTTTCACTTTACAACTAGACAAATCAATTTCTATCGTTAATAAAGTGACTATCATTTACAATTAGAAAAATCAATTTCTATTGCTAGTAAAGTGACTATTATTTACAACAAGACAAATCAATTTCCACTGTTAGTAAATTGACTATTATTTACAACTAGATAAATCAATTTCTATTGTTTATAAAGTGATTATCATTTACAACTAGACAAATCAATTTTTACGGTTAGTAAAGTGACTATCAATAACAACTAGACAAATCAATTTCTATTGTTAGTAAAGTGACTATCATTTACAAATAGACAAATCAATTTCTATTGTATTAAATTGACAGTCATTTAATCTGAAGATACTTAGGTTCGAGACCATATTGATACAAATTTTGTATTTTTTATTTTAAATTTAGAATTGATTAAGATTAACCACATTGGCATGAGTTCAACTCCTTATAAGAAACAATTTTAGCATTTTTATATTATTAATTTATAATGGTTAAAAATGAAATTAAAAATAAAAATCAATTTATTATTTAAAAAATGAAAAATAAATAAAATCCAACGTGGCAGTCCAGACACGGTTTAAAACTAGAAACAAACCGGTTTAAAAAAAATATTGACAGAAGGACTTATATGATCCGGTTAAATTTTATAAGGGATTAAATTGGGTCTATTTTATTGTGAAGGACTAATTTGACTCGTGTAATATTTGTGAGGGACCAAAATGGGTCTTCACTCTATATTTATTGTGATAAAATTAGACATATTGCTTTATCTTGTTTTATACTAATATAGAACCATGAATTTAACATGAAAAACACTTCTTCATCTTGCTTTTAAATGAAAATGTATGGCATGGTTTAAATCAGACTCTTAGAAATTCTCGCATTTCACTAACGTAAAAGGATTTAAAATAATTTGAATACCTAAAGTAAAAATTTAAATTTATAATGCTGGTATGTTTTACGATCTCAAATATTAAATGATATATTGATAATGGTTCTTCAAAGCATATAATTGGAAATATAATTCTATTTTCTTCCTTTTCTTCTAAAAAGGACGGATTTGTTTCGTATGGTGATAATAACAAACTGACAATGTTAGTGACCATCCCAGTTCAATGATTAAGGATGTTTTTATTAGTTGAAACTTTAATATTTAAGTTAATTAGTATTAATCAGTTATGTAATGTGATAAAGATAACAAAATAACATTTGATTAATATGTATGCAAGGTCGTAAAAACTGAAAACAGTCAAACTCCTTTTACTAGCTTAAGAAGTAAAAATACTTACACTCTTAATTTTAATAAATTACCTTCAAATGATGTTGATTGTTAAGTAAAGAGAACGAATCAAGGTTATGACATAAGATATCCACGTGAACCATTTGAACAATTTGGTCCACAAGGAATTGATAATCGACCTTCCAAAATTGTATTTTGAACATAATCTAGTATATGATGCGTGCCATAAAGGATCTAGAATAACATAATTTACATTTTGTATTTAGAATAACATGATTTACATTTTGTATTTAGAATAACATAAATTGTATTTTGAACATAATCTAAAATTGGAATTCGAGAACTTTTGTATTTAGAATAACATAATTTACATTTTTTCTGCTCTATGAACTCCTTAACAAAACGAGTTAGTTAAACAGAAAAAAATAGATCATTTGAAAAGTTAGCGAGCATCATGCCCAACAAAATCAACATTCCTAAATATTTCTGGACCGATACAGTAAACACTACTTGTTACGAAATGAATCTTGTCTTGATAAAAAAAAATTCTAAAGTTAATGCCTTATAAACTATATAAAGGAAGAAAGCAAATTTTTTTCCACCTCTATATCTTTTGATAAAGGTGCTTTGTTCTTAATAGCGGAGATGATAGTCTTGGTAAATTCGATGCTAAAGTTGATGGTAATTTCTTTTTAGGATATTTCATTTTTAATAATTTTTTTTGGATTTTTAACAAATGAATCATGAGTGTAGAAAATCAGTTCATGTTAACATTGATGAAACTAACCTGAAATATATAAAGGTAGAAGTCTTTGACTATAAAAGTGTTTTGAAGAAAACTCTATTAGAAGACAAGGACCCAGATGAAAAGGACAAAAATGAAGAAAATGATCCAAATAAAAACAAAAACAAATATCAAATTGAAAATTAAATAATACAAACAATAAAGAGTTAAATCAATTCGAGAGAAAAATGACTGGAAACTTGTTCCAAGAGTCAGTGGCGGAGCCAGGAATTTTAGGTAGCTTGGGCAAAAACTTTACACCATTGATTATTCACCTGTTTTAGTTTTCACATCCTATTTTTACTAAATTTGCCCCTGGTTTTGTCTAAAAATCGGCTATTAAATTGGGGTGAGTACGAAGAAAATAGGGGTTGAGTCCGAGCGCGTGTCCGGGCTCACTGGACCTTGGAACCGCCCCTGTCCAAGACGTAAGACTAATTTAGTTATCAAAATCGACGAGCTTTTTGCAACAAACATGATTAAATTTGCGTTGTTTTAAAAAATGAAGAAAGACTTGTTACAAAAGGATACAATCAATATGAAAACATAGATTTCGATGAGATATATGTCCTTATAGCTAGATTAGATTCCATAAAATGCTTTTAGCTTTTTTATGCATCATGAATTTCAAACACTTCCAAATGAATGTAAAGAACACATTTTTAAATGGTTACATCTAAGAGAAAAGATTCTTTACATTTTAAAAACAAACCCTTAACGCTTGGTATGATTGTTTGAAAAATATTCTGTTTGAAAATAATTTTTGAAGAGAAAAGATTGAAATAACGTTGTTTATTAAAAATAATTACGAGCATGACATTTTAATTGTGCAAATTTATATTGATGATATCATATTTGGTGCTACAAATGACTATTTATGTAAGAATTTCTCTAACATGATGTAAAATGAATTTGAAATATTTATGATGGGCGAGCTTCGTTACTTCTTTGGATTTCAAATTCATCAAACAAAAGAAGAAGCATTCATAAATCAAGCTAAATATTTGCACAGACATGCTAAAAATATTTGGAATAGAAAAAACACAACTTATTTCAACTCCCATGAGCACTTTGTGTAATTTAGATAAAGATGAGGGGGAAAACTAGTAAAGGAAAAGTAATATCAAGTTATGATCAATTATCTTCTTTATATAGGCATGCTTTCTGCTTGTATGTGTACACATTTTCAAGCAAACCCTAAATATCTCACCTCACTATAGTTAAACATATTATGAGGTATCTCACTAGCACGCCAGTGATGGGTTGATGATACCCTAAATGAATTAATTATGCTTTAGTTAGGGACTCTAATTTCATTTTTGCTGATTGTAAATTGGATAAAAAATTACCAGCGATATATGTCATATGATCGATAACTCCCTTATCCTCTAGCATAGCAAGAAATAAGCAAGTGTCATATTATCCATAAATGAAACAGAATGCGTCACTGAGAGTAGTTGTTGTGCACATGTAGTCTAGATAAAACAACAGTTAAATAATTTTAAATTTAATCCCAAAATATTCTCGATTAAGTGCGATAAAACTAGCTCCACAAATTTCATTAAGAATCTAGTACTTCACTCTAGGATGACAAACATTGAGATCATGCACCACCTTATTGCAAACCTTGTCTAAAAAAATATGGATTGCATAATTGAGTTTGTATCGACATATAGTCAACTGACATAACCTTCCTATATTTTGATCATGGATTTGGAAGCTCTATGTTCCGATAAAATCATTTCCTCCTTTGAATCACCATCCTCAATCTCAATCCTTTCCATATTACACCACAGTAATATGAGTAATTTGCCCATGTTCACCAGTTGTAATATGAAAGATAAGACTTCCTTCATTGTGTTTGGGATTGTAGTACATTTAAAGTCTTTGGCCGATTATTTACTTTTCTAATAATAATTCTATTTTATCCATGATGGTAACACTTGGCTAAAAATGACCAGTAAAATTTGTTTGCGGCATGAATTTGGTGGGCTTAGAGGAATCGAAATTCGACAAATATCACCCATTAAATTGTTCATCTATATCGTTTGGTCGCTCACAACATTGTAGGATCATTCCTACCTTGTTTTAATAATTCTCACCACACTCACATTGGATCATCGAATGATATGCCTTCAACCTTGTTTTCACTATGATTGATGTTGATGAATGCTACCTCAAAACTCCTATTAAAGTATTATAGTGAGTTATGGAAGATCCTCCTAATTTTCTCTGGTGTTTGGTAGGATGGCTTCTTTGGCTACCTCCCAGGTATGGAGGAATCATATGAAAGTTCCCTCGTGCTTGGAGGATTTTCTAGATACCTCCCAATATCTTCGAACATTCTTCAATCAAAGCTCACTGTTATCCATCAAGTATCTCGCTAGCAATTGACATGATGACTTAGTGTGCTACATAGATTCCACCGATATCAATGATATTTTACACGAGAATAGTCAACTAAGATAATCCATACTTTGTGCGCAGGAAATTAATGTGTGAATTTCATGGTCAAAATCAACGCCTCAATCTCCCAATTCTCACTTATCTCCCAAGACTTAAACTCACTCTTGCATGTGATGATTGAGAATTCATTTTTTATTTGTATTTAGTTTGCTTTTCATTTCTCTTTTTTTAAAGTCTTGTACAAAAAATTAGTCTATATTCAAATTCAGGTGAATTCTAGGGTGAGGTATTAAGTAAGTCCCTCACCATGAAGCATGTTTAGTAACCATTAGATTAAATAATTTCACATATTTTCTCATGTACCATACCACACTTGATTTAATTCCCTTTCTCTCTCCTTGTTTAGAGGTCTTGTTAACTGCTTTCCTCTGTATCATTACCGGTTTACCACCACCACCACCACCACTAATTCGCACTAAATTTGACTTTTTTCTCATAATTCTAATCAAATAACAATAATCAAGTATTTGTTTCTATAAACATTGCAAGCATTGAAATGAAAATTTCTGGTTTTGATCTAAGATTCAACCACCCACATATTCAACAACAACTTGAATTATTCAGGAATATCAAATACTCTCTCTTTTAAATTTAAATTCATTAATCATTCATTTTTCCTAACTAACTCCAATTAAAAGTTAAAAATTATGTGTTTATTTAAACGTTGAAGGTTGTCTTTAGGTTTAAGGGTTTGGATGTTTTAGATCTGAGAAAATGGTGGAAAGAATGGAATTTTGGTGGATGAAACAATTAGTGATAAGATAAAAAAAATGCTTTCATTTTGAAAAACTTAAAAATGTGACTGCAAATATGTTATGAAAATTTATGAGTTTTTCTTAAAGTGATGTTTTGAGATTGAGGAATTGGTGAGTTAAAAAGATGAATAAGTTGTTGGGTGTATTTTCCATAGTTACCATTTTTCCATTATGGGTTGGATGGAATTGCAGAGATTGAGTAAAAAATGTAGGGTATTTGGTTGTTTGACTTTGTTGGGAATATATTTGAGGAGTATTAACATAAAAAGAAGAAAATGTATATGAGGGAGAGGGCATGGGAATTAAAACAGAGAAAAAAAGGTGAAAAGAAAATAGATTCAATGTATTGTAGTCCATGATACAATCTATAAGCTCATTTAATCCAACGGTAGGTAAATATGGTCCATGGTGAGGGACTTATTTAATGCCCCACCCTACAAGCCACCTCAAATTCAATTTTAAAATTTGAATATTCTTTTCAATTAAAATTTAAATGTTTTTCATTATTATAGTTTTTTTTTTATATTTACTATAGAATGACTCAAATATATTGATTGCATAACATTTCAATTAATATATCAATAATTTATATTTCAATTAGTTTTTTATTTTATTATTTGAAATTGTTTTAAAAGTTAATTATTCATTTTTATATAGAATATAATTTGTATTTTTGATACAACACTAATTATAAAGAAGAAAATACATGGTTCTGTAAATTCCTCTTTAACATGTAATACAAATTTCTCTGTAGCTAACATTGTGAGCATGAAAGAGAAATTTTTTCTAAAATAATAACGCAAGACAGAGACTTTCATCCAGAAACAAAGAGATCAGTATTCTTATATTTTTGAGAGATCAGTATTCTTGTGAGAAATATTTTGAAATTTATCTTTTTCAATTTGTGTCCAATGGTGAAGGGTGTATTCATGAGTAGGAATATATCAAGAGTAACACATATAAAATTGGTGATTATCACAAAATTTGATTTTACTCTCATGTTGTATGGTGTTTTGCCCAATGTGATTTTGCAATTTTTTTTTAAATTATATTTCTTATAATTTCAAAGACTCAGATATAATTATACTTCAAAATATATATTACAATCATTTATTGGTGGAAGCAATAAAAAAAACCATGAGAAGTGTATTTCTATTTTAAAGTGTTATTAGAAATATTATATATTGCTCAAGTAAACGCTTTTTTATTTGGTACAATGTCAAATGCATTTCTACTTTAGTGTGTTATTAGAAATATAAAAATATATTACTTGAATATAAATAGTGTACTAATAAATAATATATTTTTCATAATATTTGATGTATTAATTTTATAATATCTAAATAAACCATAAAAAAATTTTTACAAAGAAATAAATATATTATTTTGCTTTTTTTTACACCTTCAATTAACATTTACAGTATACCACAAATATTATTTAACTATAGATTTTTTAAAAATTCTTTGTGTATCAGTTATTTAAAGTTAACATAAATATATATATATATATATATATATATATATATATATATATATATATATATATATATATATATATATATATATATATATAAATTTTATGGTATGATTTCAGTTCAAAATATTAAATTATTTTATAATTTCAACACGGTACTCTTATCTATATTAATGTATAATGGAATTGAGAAATAAAGCTTGATTTTTTTATCAATATCTATTATAAAGATATTTTTCAACACACACAAAACTAATATATATATATATATATATATATATATATATATATATATATATATATATATATATATATATATATATATATATATATATATATATATATATATATATATATATATATATATATATTTTTAACTATAAACTGTTTACTAGATACTAGAATTGACTAATACATCTCTATAAAAAAAAAACTTACAAGAGTGCTATTTGACTAATTATTATTTTTATAATAATTAAATAAATTGTGTGTTTTTTTATGCCATATTTATAATATATATAGATTAAAATTTATAATTGAATGAGGATGTAATATGAATTTTTAATATATATAATATTTATTCTCGCATAACATGCATGACTCAGATTCATATTTAATACATGAAAGATTAGATTTTTATTTTTTTACAAAATTAATTAGTGGTGTGGTGTATGGCTCAATGACTCATATTTAATTCATGAAATAAAGGAGAATCCATTTTAGAAGATAATAAATTAAATGTGTTTTTATTCTTTTCTAATTAATATTTGTAACACTTAAATTTCTAAATTAAAATTAAGTTCAAAATTAAATTATCGATACAAATATCTTTTAGTTGTTGCTATTAGTTTAGTGGACAACCCATAATTAGTTTACCATTTAGAGGGGGTAGAAAATGTTCGAGCCCAAAATTCTTTATAAAATATCCTCACGACTAAGCCAATAAAATATTCTCACGTTTAAGCAACTAGGATAAAACAACGACAACTAATTAGAAATATCCAAATTCTACCTCTCTTTTGAATAATCCTTAGATAGGTTACATATACTTGAGTTTCAGATTACCAAAGCCACTCTCATTTTTGAAAATGGAAGTGATGATAGTGAACATTCAATTTCTATTCAAATTAAAAAATTTACTAAAACAATCAAACAAAATAATAAAAATTAGAGGTACTCTAATCCGGTTACAAGATAAAAATATTTATAAATTAATTAAACTAGTTTAAAATATTGAAGTGGACGAAAGATAAACAAACTCAATCTTTTTGAAAATTTCTTTACCCACCTCCCTATGGGGGTCACCCCCAGCGAAAAACCAAAACTACCCCTGCTTCGAAGATGCATCTCCGAAGTTTTTTTTTTTTGAATTTTTTTTTGACTTCGGAAATGCATCTCCGAAAACACCAAAAAAGTGGTGTTTTCGGAAATGCATCTCCGAAATAAAAAAATATTCAAAACCGTGAATATTTTCGGAAGTTCATTTCCGAAAATATTGCTGCATATACAAATTTCTCTCCTTCACTATTTCATCATTTTCTCCAAAACTTTTCCAAACCCTCTCCAAAACCCAATCAATCTCCATCCATTTTTCGTCCTAAAATCAAGTTTCAAACCGTTGATCACGTTAAAGGGAGCATAGAAAGCTACAATTTCAGGTAAACATCACTCATTTCATCCTCTATTTCACTACATTGATTGAACAAATTTATGCTGAAATTGATATGGTTCGGAAGTTCATTTCCGAAATATATTACCTAACAAATTTCGGAAATGAACTTCCGAAATATGCCCTGGCAGTAAAAAAAAACTGTTTTGGCCAACTTTTGATAATTTTTTCATTTGTTAGGTATGGTGCATCCGGACAACATTGTGCAAGACGATGACGCAGTAGTTGTCAACGTTAATAACGATCATGTTATCGACGTGAATCCTATGATCAATGCGGTTGATGTTCGGCAAGAATTTACAAATGATCGGAGCTTCGATAGTCGCGAACAATTGATTGATTGGGTTCGGAAGGAAGCTAGCAAACATGGATTTGGAATTGTTATTTTAAGGTCAGACAACGGAAATAATAGGCGGAAAGCTTTCGTTGTTTTGAATTGTGAACGGGGTGGGAGTTATGTACAATCAAACCGGGTGCTAAAACACGAGGACACAGGATCGAGAAAGTGCGGGTGTCCCTTTAAGTTGCGTGCTACTAGGAGGGTTGATGATTTGTGGCGGTTAACCGTAATTTGTGGAATTCATAATCATGCCTTGGATGTCAAGTTACACGGACATCCAATGGCGTGTCGTTTGTCCCGCGAAGAGAGAAATGAGATATCGGACTTAACGATAGTCAAAGTGGCGCCTCGCAACATACTTGCCGATTTGAAGCGTAAGAAACCGGATAGCGTTTCAAATATCAAGCAAGTTTACAATGAACGGCACAATCTCAAAGTTTTGAATATGGGTCCTCGGTCGGAAATGCAACAACTTTTGAAACTATTAGGCGATAACAAATATGTTTCAAGCTTCCGAACTTCCGAGGACAAAGTTACGGTGCGTGATATTTTTTGGACTCATCCCGAAAGTATCAAATTATTCAACACATTTCCAACCGTTCTAGTTATGGATTCGACGTACAAGACAAACAAATATAGGCTTCCTCTTCTAGAGATAGTCGGTGTGACCTTGACGGACAAGACTTATTCGGTCGGGTTTGCTTTTTTGGAGTGTGAAAAAGAAGACAACTTTACATGGGCCTTGGGAATTTGCAAGTCTTTGTTAGTTGATCAAGAGGTTATGCCAAACGTCATTGTCACCGACCGGGACAATGCTTTGATGAATGCGGTCGATACCGTCTTCCCGACATCTACCACGTTACTTTGCCGGTATCACATAACTTGCAACGTGAGAAGCAAGTTGAAACCCGCGGTTGGGACAAAAGATAGGCCGGATGTAAATGGTAAAGTTGTCAAAGCCGGTGTTGTGGTTGATAGGATAATGGCGGCATGGAGGGAAATTTTGGATGCATACTCCGAAGAGGTGTATACCGAGAAATTGGTACACTTTAGGTCTTTGTGTGGTTCCATTAAGACATTTTGTCATTATGTTGAATCCACCATTCTTGACAAAGTTAGAGAAAAAGTCGTGTGCGCTTGGACAAATCGAGTTAGACATCTTGGTTGCACCACGACTAACCGAGTTGAATCCGCACATGCGGTCTTCAAGAGGTGGTTGGGTGATAGCAAGGGAGATTTGTGTCGGGGATGGGACACCGTCAACCAAATGCTCCAAAATCAACACAATGAAATTCAAACATCGTTCGGTCGGAGCAAGACGGTTATGGAACACCGGTATAAGGGCCAAATTCTATTCTCCCAATTGATTTACAACATATCTCGAACGGGTTTGAATTTTTTGTTTCATGAAGCTAAGCGGTCGGAGACCATGGGGCCCGATAGTTCATTATGTGGGTGCACCATTAGAAAGACATACGGCCTTCCATGTGCTTGTATACTTGCAAAAAAGAAGAAGTTGAATTCACCAATACGCATGGATGAGGTAGCCGACCATTGGAAGAAGCTTCGTTTTGATTATTTTGACCCGCCGAAAGAAAATGACTCCAAAATCACCATCTCCGACGAGTTGGAAGTGATAATGGAGAAGTTTGCTAAAGCGGATGACACAACGAAAATGCATATAAAAGAACAATTGCGAAAAATCGCATTTCCGGAGACCACCGATTTGAAACCGCCATCTCAACCGGTTAAGACGAAAGGTGCACCGAAAAAGTCCAAAATTACACAAGATGACACGTCAACAAAACGATCTCCTTCCTACTTTGAACATGTTGATGCATCGTTCCCGGATTCACCGACACCGAAGTCCAAGTGTAGTGGTAACAAAGGTGCCCGTATTTCGAAGCCACCTCGCACACCGCCGATAAAAAAATCACCCATTGTCTACATTGATGAGATGTCACTTTTTATGCACAAATATATCGATAACATCGTTGATGTTGGAGGCGACGGCAATTGTGGATATCGGGCCATTGCGGGTTTGCTCGGTAAAGGGGAAAATAATCACACTTTAGTCCGACGGGAACTTCTTGCGGAGTTGACTTCGTATCGGGACATCTACGGCCGACTATATGAAAATCAAGAAAAGTTTGCGAAAATTCATGATTCACTTGTTCCATCACTTACCGGTATCGCTCCGGTTTCGAAGTGGATGTCATTCCCCGATATGGGTCATCTAATAGCAAGTGCATATGATATTGTATACGTCGATTTGACGAGGTTTGGACTAAGTGAGACTTTCTTTCCACTTCATAGTCGACCGCCATTGGACTCGTCGGGCCGGATCATATGCATCTGGTATCTACTATCGCGGCACTTCGTCCAAGTGTTTTTGAAACCGGGGTGTCCTATACCGGCTACTTGGTGTCAATGGACCGCACATCGTTCAAATGAGGCGGAGACTTAGCCGGATCCTTTCGTTTCAAGAATGGCGGAGTTTGAAGAAATGATGAGCCAAGAGAGCGAGCAAAATAGAGAGCGGTCGAAGAACGTGCCTATTTTGGACTTAGGATCCATCGATTGGTTCGGTGAATTTTAGTTCGTTCCGGATCGTTTTTTGTTTGTAATGACCATTTTTGTATGTATTGTTGTTTATCATGTAAAATCGGACCGATTCAATACATATATAATATAAGTATGTTTTATGTCATCTTTGTTTTCCATTTGTTCAATTTACACAACACACTAAGCAATCAACAAAATGCAAAATTTATGTCTGTTTCTGCATAATTCGGAAATGAACTTCCGAAATATACATCTCTGCCTCCAATTTTCGGAAGTTCATTTCCGAAAAGTTCCCTGAGGCAGGATAAGGTTTGTTGGGCCATCATTGCTCCAATAAGTCTATAAATACTACATACTCTTCTTCATCCTCTTCACACCACAAAACACAAATGACACAAACCTACCCCCACCTAGCATTCGTCTACTTTGAAACCGGCTACCCGATGCCGTTCCAATTTCGCTTCTCGCGCGACACGCCGTTTGCAGAGTTGATACCGTCGCTCAACACGCTTTTGCACTATCCCGAGAATCGAAAGGTTGTCAAGCTCGAGTACCGCTCGCCATCGCTTAACGACGAGGGAGGCATTAAGTTCACACCTTTTGAGATCAAGAACGACGAAGATTTAGCGGTTATGTGGACAACGTTCGACTGATTTTCTTCGAAAGGCCCGATCGAGTTGGACGCGAAACTTCAAAGATCGGCGGACGACGTTATCAAAATGTTGACTCATCCCCATCTACCCGTGTTCAACAATATGTAACTTTAATTTTATGTAATATTATCTGAAAACACCACATTTTCTGAAAAGTAACTTTATTTCGGAGATGCATCTCCGAAATCAATATTTTATATTAAAAAAAACACGTTTTCGGAGATACATTTCCGAAAACACCTTTTATAAAAAAAGTACCTTTTCGGAAATGAACTTCCGAAACAAGGGGTATTGTGGTAAATTCACCAGGGGTGGGCAAGAAGGTTAGGAGGTGGGTGAAGAAATTTTCATCTTTTTAATATACCTTAATTTTTAGACCGAGTGGATTTGATAAAATTATTTGCTTGAGATTAGTTTTTTTTTCGAATTTTAAAGTTATGTTTCCACTTTCATGGGTGGATTAGTGTATTGATCTAAGGAGGACTTTGAACTAATGTTCTAGATGGTTGTTTTTGTTTTTGTTGATTGTTTCAGATTGGTTTCTTTTTCCTCTGGATTTTTCCGTTTTCTTGTAGCCACGAATTAAGCAACCCTTATGCTCTTTAGTTTGATTCTTTTTGTTTATAAAAAAAATATAGGATTAAATATATAAACCTCATGTAATATTAGCGAGATTTTTTTTAGTTCCGGTAATTTTTTTTTTTAAATCTCACTCGTAATTTTCATATTCTTTTAGATACACCTCTGACTGCCACATTACATCAAATATTCTCTCTAGCTGCTTATGTGAAACTTTTTTAAATTTTTTGTTTTTTTTCATTAACCTTATTTTTCAATTTTTTTTGGAGAATAGATAAATCTTTATTCCACAAAAACAGATAAAACAGTCGATCTCAAGGATCCAGACAGTCCATAAAGTTACAGCAAAACAACTAAAAAACCAGCTTCTTAGAAAATCTTTAAATGTTCAATATGGGTCCTAAGGGTGCTATGCAGGTAGTAGCGAGTAAGAGTTACTTGCTTTATCCGATCACTGATGTCTTGAGCCATGGGGATATCATTGAAAATCACATCGTTTCTCGACCTCCAAATAACATATGTTGTCTCAGTAAGTGCCATTTTCAGCAAGTTTCTTTTCCAGCCTTTCTTCTTTGTTTCATGAATCAGCCATTCTTTTTCAATATCCCAATCCTGGGGCATGCGCGTATAGCCAACCCAAAGCAGGATGTTCTTCCAAATTTCCCGAGTCACTCTGCATTGAAAAAACAAATGGGCCATAGAATCCATCTCAGCATAGAAAACACATGAAGGAGTAATATTCATGCCAAATCTTTGAAGCCTATCTCTTGTAGCCAATCTTCCCACGAGGAGCATCCAGAGATGGAATTTAGCACGAGGCCTTGCCATATTATGAAAGAATATCGTGTGCCAATCCATTTGTTGCTTTTCTCCTTTAAGCCTATGATAGTGCTTTGCTAATACAAATTTCTCCTCTGCGAGAGTGTTCTGCCAGTCTATTTGCTGCAGACAAGGACTTTTGCTCTTTACAATCCTCTTCAAAATCCAAGAGCAGTCTTGAGGTGGAGACCATTCATGGAAATCCTTGCCTTTCACATAATACGTATCTAACCATTTTACCCACAATTTATCTTTTTTTTACATGTATATTCCTAAGCAATTTCAACATTGTCGCCTGATTCCATTCACTTAGAGAGGTTATGTTCAGACCACCAGAGTTCTTTGGATCACAAACTCTGTCCCAAGCAATTGGGGCTTTCTTGCTTCCAGAACATTTCCCACTCCAGAGAAAAATTCTACAGATACTCTCCACTTGGTGTATCACTTTCTTTGGGAGCGGGAACACCTGCATCCAATAAGCAGCGACTGAGAAAAGGACACTTTTCACCAATTGGCATCTGCCTGCAGCACTTAAAAGATGGGCAGTCCAATGATGAATACGAGCCGTGATTTTATCCACAAGAGGTTGACATTGAGAAATGCTGAGTCTTCGACTTGAGAGTGGAACTCCCAAGTATTTGAAAGGCAACTCTCTTTCATCATAGCCATTTATGTTCAGAATTTTTCCTTTCTCCTCCATGCTAGTACGACCAAAGTAAACTTTACATTTACTAGGGTTTGCCTTCAGACCAGTTGCCCTGGAGAATTGGTTAAACACCTGCATAATCAAACTAATAGAGACAGAGTAAACCCTTGAGAATAAAAGTAAATCATCTGCAAAGTAGATATTAGTGATTTTCAGTCTAGCACACTTAGGGTGAAAGTGAAATTCAGGGTTCTCTTGTAATCTGACCAAGCACCTATGAAGGTATTCCATGATTAAGACAAAAATAATGGGGGAGACGGGGTCCCCCTGTCTCAACCCTCTCTTAACAACAGTTTTCGTATAACAACAGTTTTCATTCTAGTATTGGAATGGCACCTTTTAAGGCTCTTTATGGAAGAAGGTATAGAACTCCTTTGTGTTGGTATGAGTCGGGAGAAATTGTTATGGTTGGACCCGAGTTGATTCAAGAGACTACGGATAAGATTAAGATGATTCAAGAGAAGATGAAGGCTTCTAAGAGTCGTCAGAAGAGTTATCATGACAAGAGGAGGAAGGCTATTGAGTTTGAGAAGGATGAACATGTGTTTCTTTGAGTTACGCCAATAACGGGTGTTGGCAGAGCTTTGAAGTCGCGTAAGTTGACGCCGCATTTCATTGGTCCTTATCAGATTTCAGAGAGGATATGTTAAGTGGCATATCGGATTGCATTGCCACCGTCTCTTTCTAATCTTCATGATGTATTCCATGTGTCTCAATTGAGGAGGTACATTGTGGATCCATCACATGTTGTTCAATTAGTTGATGTTCAAGTAACAGATAACTTGACGGTAGATACATCACCTATGCGAATTGAAGATCGAGAAGTGAATAAGCTTCGTGGTAAAGAGATTTCTTTGGTGAAAGTGATATGGGGAGGAGTTGCCAATGGCAATATCACTTGGGAACTCGAGGATAAGATGAAGGAATCGTATCCGAAGTTGTTTGTTTGAGGTAATTTTTGAGGACGAAAATCTTTTAAGTGGGGGAGAGTTGTAACACCCTATTTTTATTAGATATTTAATTAATTAGGATTATTTGATGTTTGAATAATTGTTTGTGTTATTTAATTGATGCTTGGTATGGTAATTATTTAATTGTGTATTTTTATGTTAATTTAGCTAATTATTAATTGGTAGGATAATAGAGAATTAGCTAAATGGGCCTAATTTAGTTAAGTTTATTTGATATTTTAGTAATTGTTGGTTTTATTTAATGATTATTTGGCATGATAATTATTTGATTTGGGTGATTATTATTAATTGAGGCTATTTTAGTTAATAGTAGGATTATAATATAATAGGTGGTGGGCCTAATTATTAGAAAGAGTAGTGGCTTGGGTTAAGCCCAATTAATTAAGAGAAGATAGTAAGGAATAGGATTTTAGAGTTTACTATCATTTTGATTAGAAAGAATAGAAAGAGGAGAGGAACATAGAAGAGAAGAAGGGGGGATTTGTAGATTTCTTGAAGAGGGCGGATTAAGAGTAAGAGGTAAGGGTTAGAATCCAAATTCTTATAGGATTTCATGATTGGGTAATGTTATGTATGCTTTGTATGCAATCTTTTCATCTTTCAATTTCATGAAATGATAAATGTTAAGGTTTATGAGAAATCAATGTGATTTTGTGGATTGTTCATGTTTAATACGTTATATGTATGACCCATAGTTAGAAACATGAATAGGAACCTATAATACATGATAATTTTCTGTTGGAATGAGTTTTGTTGAGTTAGAATCGAATTTGGTAGGGTGTTGGGATGCTGAAAACGCATCAGCATTTTTTGGTTCTGGTGTGGAGCGTCGGGCGAGTGTTGTTTTTTTTCTTCGCCGGGCGAGTGTTTTTCTTCTCCGGGAGAGTCAGCGCCTCCTTGCCTTCACCGGGCGAGCGTAGTGGACGAGAGAGTGGCCACATTTCTGCCACCGAGCGCCGGGCGAATGCCCTGTTTTGTGGAAATTAAAATGTTCATATCTTTTGATCTGTAACTCCTTTTTGCGTGCCGTTTGAAGCACACTGAAGCTTATATGATTGTCTATATGATAGAATGGGATTGGTCGCACTCGTTTAAGTAATTATGATGTTGATTGAGAGTAACATATAATTATGAATGTATGTTATGGATGAATTGTTTATGATCAATTTTCATGAATGTATTATGTGATATGATAAACATGAATTATGTGATTAGTTGTTAAATGCTAATTGGTGTTTAATATTGGATGAAATGTCATGTTGTGTAATGTTGTGCAAGTTGTAAAGATGTAATTGTGTAGTTTAAGCGATAGAGTGATCGTCTTAAATGCATGAGTCTTGTTTTGTTGCACACGTACACAAGCATGAGTCTTTGAAAGTGGCAATGTTGGGTAATCTCGTGAAGATTATTTACTCGTCCCAAACCTAACGAGTATGGGGTTTGAAAGCTTAACGAGTATGGAGCTTTGAGGTGGTTATCTAGTCTAGAGAGAATGACAATCGGCATGATCGGAAATGATAACAGAGGGATCCACATGCATATCGCATAGAGTCACACTTGAGTCGCACATGTCGGTGTGAAATGTTGTTATATGTGATTAAGTGATATGAATGTGATGTGAATGTGATATATATGAAAGATACATATTTGATGTGGGATGCAATATATATATATATATATATATATATATATATATATATATGTATGTATGGATGATATATGCGTATATATGTAAATCATTGATATATGATGTTGTGAACTTGATTGTGATTCGTAATTGTATTGCAACATGATAACTTTATATTGGAGATAAAATCGTGTTGGTATGAAAAGTGATAAATTGTGAAATGTTTGCTTGTTTAGATTGTGCATTTCCCATTATTATGTTTTCTATAATAATTTGAATTCTCACCCTTCTGTTTGAATCTTACCCTTGATTGGTAACGTGCAGGTTCAGACGAGTAGTTGCTTGTTCGTGGCTTAGCCGAAGAGCTTTGATACTACCTTATGATTTTGTATGATGTTTATTGTTGTTGTGGGAGGCCTTAGTGCCAAGTATTATGGATATGATGTTATGATTCCGTCTTGGATATTATTGTGACATGATCATGGTATAGGACATGGATCATTATGAAATACATGAGTATTGTTATTTCCGTTGTGTATGCATATTTCTTATGAATTGTGTTGAGTAAGATGTGTTATATTGATGACTAGATGAATTGTATGTTTATGGATGTATGAATGTTAGTTTTTAAGAGCTTTTAGTTTTTGAAAACGTCGTTGTGACGCCCCTTATTTATATGCATGTTTACTCTGAGTTACTTGTTTAATATTATTATTTGGGGTATTAGAAGGGGTGTTACAGTTAGCATATTAATGGAGTAAAAGAAATTCAAGGCAGTTATTAATGCACATGCAACAATGTGTTTAGACACAGGCATACCTATTGTGTTGCTTCACAAGTCCCACATCATTTGGTTAAACAACAGAGTTAATGTTTATATAGCTATGAAACATACATACCAATGAATTAAAAATAATTTGAGAGTAAGTGGGCAGCTATTGAAACACATATACCAATGTATATTTTGTTAATTTTAAAAAATAAAAATAAAAAATAAAATAAAAATCCAGCTGGACTGTCAATCTGGAATGCACAGGGGCTATATCCATGGAATCTGAAAATTACGAGGGGGAAATATATCTTAATCTTTTTATTTGTCTCTAATATATTTTGTGTTTGGCATGTACAATCACCACTCTAAAAAAAGTTTCATTGTGTAAGTAATTCTCAAATGGAGATTGAAAGCATGTTTGTTCAAAAGCATCAATTTACCAGAAATATTGAGTATTATGAGAGTTTTTTTGGATTCATTATGTTTTATATATTGATGCGTCTGCAAATGCACGGAAATATCAAAGTAATATAAAAGATTGTTGAACCCACAGAGACCAATGTCAACCTACTGTAATCTATCGTCGCTTTGTAAAGCTAAGGCTAATGATTAAAACTGTAAGAACGGGAATAAAAGTACTAAATGCTAAAGGTTTGAAAAGAATACTAAAACGAGGCCGGGATATGATTTATGTGTTCCTGAAGGACTTATAGAAAACAGGTACTAATTATGACTATAACTTAGTTTCGTAGAATATACCAACTTAAAGACTCCGTCTCACACTCTCGCGGTATTAACTAAAGCCATACTTCCTAATTCCAAGATTTTGCTCTCGCTCGCCCGGTAACTAAGAAATATATTTTGAAAGCCAATAATATCCTAAACGCATCTAAAGCGCTCTCGTTGTATTTAGATTTGTTGCCTAATTTCCACTATCTGGTTCGATCTCCACGCTCTCGCGGTGCCGACTCTAACCTTAATTGATTTCTCACTCTCGTGACAAAATTGTGTTAAATAACCTCTCACTCTCATGACAAAGCTATTTAAATTAGACTTGGAAATTAAAACCAAAACAAAATTTTAATCATAAGTTCGCACATATTATTTTCTACTGAGTCCCGTCGGTAACGACGGTCCTCATACACCGGACTCAAAACTATTTAGCTAAACATAATGACAGAAAGAAATAAGAAATTTTGGGTTTTGCGATCAAACAAAAACATGACATGCGGTTTAATATAATTTAAAGCGATGTTTGAAGAAATATGGTAAAAGCTTGAAATGATAACAATAGCAGAAGGATAAAGCATAAATATAAATAGCAGAAAATAAAAGCAAGAAAGTAAATTGTTGTAAAAGTAAATGAACCTGTAATTAATAGGAAAACTGGAATTGTATTATGCTGGCTGACTTAAATCCAAAACGTAAATTAATGCAGAAATAAATCCTAAGACTATCTTAGGAATAGTCCCCGATGTGGAAAACTATTCCGTTTACATCGTGAATGAAAAACTGCCTAAGAACTTTGAATTAAAATCTACACCCCAAAAGAAGAGAGAGACCTCCTTTCATCCAACTGCCTTCTATTTATATTACATTGTAATCGGTTAGTTGAGAAAAATATCAGAGCCTATGACTTGGTTGCTTGAGAAAATATAAGGAAATGGTTTGCTGAGAAATCAGAGGAAGTGAATGAGTCGTTGTTGCTGAACGTGGAGGAAAAGAAGGAGAAGAAGTAAAACATAGTGGCGGGGGCCACAAACCTTAGAGGTGGGCGCCCCTTACTTGTTTTTCCTAGGGGTGGGGGCCACATGGCCAAGGGATGACCGCCCGTCACCCACTTTCTTCTTCTTTTCTTCTGCTTACGTGGTGCCAAGGGTGAGGGCCACCAAAGCAAGGGGTGAGCGCCCCACCTAGTTTATATATTTTTTTTCTTCTTTTTTTTTCTTTTCTTTTTTTTTCCTCTCTTTTTCTCTTCTTTCATTTTCTCTCCTTCTTCTTTCTTTCCTTCTTCTTTTCTTCTCATTTTCTTTTGTAGCCATTTTTTATAATTGAATACCTGAAACACGACAAAATACCGGCATAATAAAACATAAACAAATAAAAATTAAATAAAACTCATGCGAATCAAGTCAAATATACGATATAATTTCGTGTTATCAAATTCTCCGACACTTAAACCATTGCTTGTCCTCAAGCAATTAACCAGCACGGTAAAAGAAATGATTAAGCGCGATTTTTTAAATAAAGGCACGACACAACTCCTAATCATACGTGGCCGCTAAGCTAATGTTAGATCGATAGGTACTAAGTATTCAATACCAAGGACACCGTAACGACACAATGTTCAAAGACTCTCTCCTTATACAAACCGATTCGAATCATGCCATTATAACTCAACCTACATCACTCATTTTTTCTTTCGCTCTTTTTTCATTCAAATGCAATCACATTAAGCCCATTATCCGTACACTCACATAGTAGGGGAAATCAGTTAGCGACTATGATCCTTTTTCTTTAGCACGGGGTTCTGGTTTTTAAGTGGTGCAGTCCCATTTTTCCCAACTGTGGTTGTGGGGGATCGTACTGTAGCCCGCCCTACCAAGTCCAGTACCAGTGATCTCTGGGCCAACCAACAGTGGGTGCTAATTATTAAATCCTTATAGGCGTAACAACTGTTGGGCTAAATGATCGGGTGAGCGTCACCTAACTTAGAAGGTTGTTTTTCAATTAAATTATTTATTTATTAAAAACATGATCATTCACTTATATTAAACGACTCCCTACGTAGTTTGTGCTTAAGATGGTGCCGACTGCTAATATAAATTACTTAAGAGCTACTTTAAAAACCTGAGGCTAAGGTCTCGGCATAATGGGTACTCAAATTGATATTACATAATTAGGGGGTTTAGGGTGTCAGGACGGTATCGATGTTGTTGAAACATCTCAAAGTATTTCTAATAAAGCCTAAAGAGTGACAACCTCTATACTTTCAGAGTGTGTGCGCCATTCTTCAAAAAGAAAATATTTATTGGTGGTTAAAATTTTTAAAATTTCGGGGAAATTCAATGACAACTGAAAATCACGTATAAATAAAATGCAATGACGACTGAAAATCACGTATAAAGAATCGACAACACAACTAGAAAACAATAAATAAAGCAAGAAATGAAAGCGGTAAAGTTCCTCCCCCACACTTAAACAAAACATTGTCCTCAATGTTTTGATAAAAGGTGAATAAGGAAAAAATAAAACCTGTGTGAATGCTAAATCCTCTACGTGCCAAATCCTCTCTGATCTTGCTTTTGTTGTTCATATCGGTGACACCACCAGCAACGACATTCACAGGAATGTCCGTGGACACCTGGCTCATTTCCAAGATTGTCATCTAGAGATTTTTCGCCTGAAGGTAGCTGAGACGTGATAAAAGATTCGTCTCTTCATTTTCTGCAAATCCACACAGTAAAAGGAAAACATTAAATTAAAAGCCCGTGGGTTGCCTCCCATGCAGCGCTTGATTTAACGTTGATAGCTCGACGGCTTAAAAGTGCAAGCACTCATGGTGGTTCTCTCGAGAACGACTCCTCGGTTGAAATTTTAGTAATAGTCGTTTTCCATGGCCACTTATCGAGCCATCCTCACCTTTTCTTTTCTTTCTTCTGTGGGGTGGTTCATTCTTTTGAACATGTGGTGGTGGTTTTGGATCTATCATGAGTATCAGCTTTTCAAGTTTGGGATTAGTGATTTTATCCACAACCTCAAAGGTTAATCTTATCCTCTTAACAGTAATGATATCCCTAGCTTCATGGTCCTCTAACTTTCTCTTTGTATGCAAGACTTCAAATAAGAGTGCATTGGTGTTGATATTTTCCAATACCTCCACATACATCTTCGATTGTGAGTTTATCGTAGCTTCCATAAAACTTTGCGGGAAAGGAATCGGTGGGGTATAGGGAGGAGGAATTACAATAGGTGCTTCCTGTAACATCCCAATTTTATTAGTTATTTTATTAATTAGTTAATTTGGTGTTTTTATTGATTATTTAGTTTATTTAATTAATTGGTGTGATATTTATTTAATTGAGGTTTTGTGCTAATTAGATTAATTGGACTATTAATAACATTATGAGATAAAATGTTATTGGGCCTAATTAGTGGAATAAAGATGTTGGGTAATATTTGAGGTAAGCCCAAATTAGAGAGAAAATGTAGTAAGAGAGTTAGGTCATTTTCATAACATAACTTTGGTAAGAAGAATAAAAGAGAGAAGAGAAGAGAAGGGGATTGTGAGATTCTTGAAGGTAGAAGGAGATTAACTTGAGGTAAGGGTTAGAATCCAAGTTATCATAGGTTTATATGATTGGGTAATGTTATGTGTATGCTCTGTGTATGATCTCTTACTTTCTCAATTTCATAGATTTGGAAAATGTTAGGGTTTATGTTAAATCAATGAGATTTGTGATTTTTTCATGTTCAATGTGTTGTATGGATGACCCATAACTAGAAACATGAATAGGAACCCATAATATATGATAATATTTTTGTTGGATTGAATTTTGTTGAGATAAAATCGAATTTGGTTTGGTGTTGGAATGCTGAAAACGCATCAGCATTTTTCTGTTTCTGGTGTGGAGTGTCGGGCGAACGGGTTGCTTCGTCGGGCGAGCGAGCGCCTTTGTGCCTTCTCCAGGAGAGTTTAGCGGGCGAGAGGGTGGCAATTTTCTTCCACAGAGCGCCGGGCGAGCCAATGTGTGCGCCGGGCGAATATGTCCTGTTTTTGAAAATTTTCAAATGTTCATAACTTTTGATCCGTAGCTCTGTTTTATGCGCCGTTCGAAGCATTAGGAAGCTAATTTGATATTCTATATGATATGATAGGATTGGTTAGCACTTGATGAATTAATTATGGTGTTTTTGTGTGAAAACCATGTAAATGTCGTTATGTGTGCTATGAGTTGATAAACGATGAATGACAATTGTTGGCATGATATGTGGTATGATATTCATGATGAGTGTGATTAAATATATACTCGTTGTTGTACCTTGTTGTGATTGTTATTTGACATGTGTGTTGTGTACAATTAGTGGATAATTCATTTGTGTGAATTATTATGGTATGTGGTATGTTAAGATTGTATGATAATCTTAATTGCATATGTTTGGTGATAATTGTACATGCATGCATGGTTGGCTTTGAAATATAGGTGGTGAAACTTTGGGTTCACAATGGTTAGCTTTGAAACATAGACGGTGAAACTTTGGATTCACATTGGTGACTTTGAAACATAGGCGGTGAAACTTTGGGTTCACAATTGTGGCTTTGGTCTTGTTCGGATTGGAAGCGTGGCTTGGATTCTAGATATTGAATCGAAAAGCGGTGAAAATTTGGTTTCACATATGGTACCACATGCATTGAGTCACATTATTACATTCGAGTCACATTGTGTGCTATGTGATTGTTTTGAATCAATGTGATTTGCTTTGTGTGAAACTTGATATATGGTATATGAATGCATGTTTTGAGAAGAGTGATGAATTTGTGAAATGTATTCTTGTTGTGTTTTTCAATTCCCATTATTATGTTTATCTATAATAATTTGAATTCTCATCCTTCTGTTTGAATTGATGTGCATCGTGACATCGTGCAAGTTTCGACGAGTAATGAGCTTGTCCGAGGATTTAGCCGAGGAGCTCCTGAGTTTGTTGTTTGATTAGGTAGCGAGTCATATGCTCTGATCATGTAACACTTGGGGGGATTCTATTTTGAACTTATGCTTATGTTTGAATATTGTTATTTAGTTGTATTTGACTTGATGTTTTGGATATATGTATTGAGGGCTATGATGCCAAATGTTGAATTCATATGATATGTATATATATGAGTTGATTATGCTATATGGTTTGGTAGATGGATATAATATGGGATATATTCATTGAAATGTTCTTGAGTTATAATTCTTCTGCGTGCGATGTGCATAATTTATGAAAGCATGAGGTATCAAATTGTGTTACATGATGATTAATGCATGTTTAGTATGTTTGTTTTGGATTTTCATTGTGGTGAAAACAACATGTGACACCCTTTTTCTTATGAATTTTAATTACTCTGATTATATTTTTTATATTTTGGGGTTTAGAAAAGGGGTGTTACACTTCCTTCTCGACCTCTTTTACAACCTCCCTTTTGGATGGTGTTGGTGAATTTTTCTCAATTTCCACTCTTTTCTCGCCAGAATTCTCCTCAACCACATTATTACTCTTCTCAACCTCATTATCACTCTCCTTAGGATTTTCAATTTTTTCACCACTGGTTGTTACAAAATCCACATGCTCCTCGAGGAAGGGTCCTAAAGGGTTTTGTTCAAGCTGGGGGATTTTAGTATCCAAGGCAATGTTGTGAGTCGTGAGGGACTCAACCACAGTGGTCAGTTGCCTAAGGGCTTCATTATTTTGAAGACTTTGTTTGCTAAACTCTTCATTTTGGACAGTTTGTGTCTCTACAAAGTGCTCCATCATAGATTCTAACCTAGAGTGAGTTAGCGTCTCATTGGAATCCTCCATTGACGCTTCGAAGTTGAAATTATGGGATTCTTGCGGTTTTTCAAAGTGGGTTAGCGTCGCATTTTGTATTTCCACAAAGCGCTTCATCATCATAAATATTTCAGTAAATTTTTCCATTAATATTTCAAGTTTGGATTTATGGGATTCTTGCGAATCCTCAAAATATTGAGTGTGGTTATCATAGAGGGTGAGTTAGTGTCGCATTGAAATCCTTAATGAATGTTTAGAGATTGGAATTATTGGATTCTTGAAACTCCTCGAAATGTTGGGATTGGTGGTTGAAGAGGTAGTTTGGATGAGAATCAGGTAGTGACGCATTGAAATTCTCCAATAGTATTTCGAGGTCAAATTTATAGGATTCTTGTGATTCCTTGAAATATTGGGAGTGGGGGTTGTAGAAGAAATTTGGGTGATACATAGTAATTGAAACTAGAATGCCTTAGTCTATACGGTGCAACAAAGGAATAACAATATTGACTGTTGGTCCCCGGCAACGGCGCCAAAAACTTGATGCGTCCGCAAGTGCACGGAAATATCGAAGTAATATAAAAGATTGTCGAACCCACAGAGACCAATGTCAACCTACTGTAATCTATCGTCGCTTTGTAAAGCTAAGGCTAATGATTAAAACAGTAAGAACGGGAATAAAAGTACCAAATGCTAAAGGTTTGAAAATAGTACTAAAACGAGTCCAGGATATGATTTCCGCGTTCCTGAAGGACTTATAGAAAACGAGTACTAATTACGACTATAACTTAGTTCCGTAGACTATACCAACTTAAAGACTCCGCCTCACGCTCTCGCGGTATTAACTAAAGCCATACTTCATAATCTCAAGATTTTGCTCTCGCTCGCCCGATAACTAAGAAATATATTTTGAAAGCCAATAATATCCTAAACGCATCTAAAGCGCTCTCGTTGTATTTAGATTTGTTGCCTAATTTCCACTATCCGGTTCAATCCCCACACTCTCGCGGTGCCGGCTCTAACCTTAATTGATTTCTCACTCTCGTGACAAAAGCTATTTAAATTAGACTTGGAAATTAAAACCAAAACAGAATTTTAATCATAAGTTCGCACCTATTATTTTCTACCGAGTCCCGTCGGTAACGACGGTCCTCATACACCGGACTCAAACCTATTTAGCTAAACATAATGACAGAAAGAAATTCTGAGTTTTGCGATCAAACAAAAACATGACAGGCGGTTTAATATAATTTAAAGCGATGTTTGAAGAAATATGGTAAAAGCTGGAAATGATAACAATAGCTGAAGGATAAAGCATAAATATAAATAGCAGAAAATAAAAGCAAGAAAGTAGATTGTTGTAAAAGTTAATGAACCTGTAATTAATCGGAAAATTGAAATTGTAATATGCTGGCTGACTTAAATCCGAAACGTAAATTAATGCAGAAATAAATCCTAAGACTATCTTAGGAATAGTCCCGGATGTGGAAAACTATTCTGTTTACATCGTGAATGAAAAACTGCCTAAGAACATTGAATTAAAATCTACACCCCAAATTCAGCCTTTGCTATTTGGACATTTGGCCAGCCATGAACAAAATCATAGAGTAATAGTTAATTTAATCATCAAATATTCCATATAATATAATAATATTTAAATATTTAAATAATAATATATAATTCTCCTTGCCATAACCTCGCTCCTACTTGGTCACTATATTACGTCAACATGGTATTGTAAGAGGGTTCTCCTAGAAACCCATCTACCACCTGATATCCGGGAATGGATTCTAAGACTTTACTATTTCATGACTTTATGACTTTGGGCAATTTATTAGAGTAATGAAAAATTATATTATATTTTTAGAGAGAGAATGATATTTATAAAAAGCGATATAAGTCAAAGTTACAAAGTTACCATGTCTCAAAGTCATTGAATCCCTCCCCCTTGATATCCATCGTCACCTTTCTAGTCCTTATCATCACACTAAGGCACATGCTCATGAACATAATCATCATCCTGTTGTACATGGACTTGAACATCCTCATCATCCTACTGATTAGGAACATCTTCATCTTAGTATGAGATCTACTATGTGATAAAGAGTTCATAACAACATTCGTCCTCCTACATTAAAAGATAGTAGAAGAAAGTCTAGTAACCTTAATTTTTATTTGAATATGACCTTATTTATTAATTATCACCATGTACGTCAGTTGAGCGTATAATATAACTATCACTCAATCAACTTATAGTACGACAATTAATTTCACTGGTCATCACTAAAAATAGACAATACAACTTATACAATTTAATAAAATGGAGATATTTAAAAATAAAACAAAATTATAAATGTAAAACTTTGCAAACAATAAAGTACACCAAATGCAACAAACCATATTTTAGGATAAATGTAATATCCACTTTGAAAATTTTCTTCAATATATAGTACAGTAAAATATGGAAAAACACAATTTTTTTTATATAGAAAACATGCTATTTTTCCGTATTTTATAAGAAATGCGACTATCCTTGTATCACATACATACTAAAAAAGTGTAGTAACATATAAAAATTAAAAAAAAAAAAACAAATTTACTTGTGATTAGTATAGTGATTGCAGAGAAATATAAAAATTTAGTGAAAAATTTGAAAATGTTCAAAAATTGTGAATAAAATGATTAATTTTAGATTATATTACTTACTTTTTATTAAGTACAAAAATTTACTACTTTAATTACTTAAAGAGTGACCCAAGGACACTGGTTATAGATTTTTTTTTAATATGCATTATAGGGGGTGTCAAGCTTAAAAGTAGGTGCGTCTAGTAAAAGTATCATTGGCTTGCAATAATTTGAGCCCAGTAAGCTCTTAAGCTACAAAAAAGAAAAACACTGTTGTATAAACAGATGAAACGCTAATAGATCTACTACGAAGAAAAGAGAGAAAGCGTAGAAACAGAGAAAAATGAGGAAATTCGATCCATGGCCAGTTTTCTTCAAGCGAGAATGGAAGAAGAATTGGCCTTTTGTCGTTGGATTCGCTATCACCGGAACTATAATCACCAAGTTTTCTCTTGGTCTAACTGGTATATCTTTTTTCAATTTTTTTTTTTGTGAATGGTGAATTTTGTGTTTTTTAGTTATGAATCTGATTCGTGTTTTCTTGTATATCTATAGAGGAGGATGCTAAAAACTCGAAATTCGTTCAAGCTCACAAGAGGTAAGGCTCAGTTTATCAAACCCTAGCTTTTTTGTTGGTTGATTTTTGTTTGATTTGAATTTGGATCTCGTTTTTTCAATTGCTGATAATTGAAAGTTTGATTCGTCGATTGTATAATTTCTGTTTTTTTTTTGCCCGAATTTGATTTTTCTAGTGTTTTTATGCTATATATTTTGTGTTTTCCATGTTGTTTCATCTTATTTAATTTTTTAGAGTTTGGATAATCAGTTAATATGGTAGAACATGCTTCAGTATTATCTTACTCTTAGTTCTTGTTCTATTTATGTCCTTGATGATAATCTAGAAATACTGTGGCACTTAAACTTTATTATAATTTCAAACTTATATTCGGTGTGGTTACGAAACTTTCATGTTACTGAATCAAGTATTTAGCAGAGTAGTCAATAGCGGCACTATCCCGCTATTGTATAGAGAAGCAGAGGCCGGCCACTATGGGAAGAACTTTATCACTGTAGAACACTATAGCGGTGCTATCCCGCTATGGGAAGAACCTTATCGGGGCAGAACACTATAGCGGCGTTATCCCGCTGTAGCGGAGCAGAGGCCGGCTGCTCTGGGAAGAACCTTATCGGTGCAGAACACTATAGCGGTTGCTATAGGGTAAATAGTGGGTAGCAGGGGTTGAACAGTTCCCGGCCTGGAGCGGTTTCAGTTCCACCATCCTTTCCCCCTCTGATAAACCAAAATTAACCCTTAAATTTAAAATGGTTTATGGGTATTTCAATCAAATTTGAGTTGAGACTCCACCCTAATCTTCCTTCATCGAAGGTTCTGCACTTCAGCCATTTCAAAGAAAGATCACAAGTTCCTCCCTCGCTTCTCTTAGCACTTGGTCTTCCTTTTGCACTTGATATGTTTATCATTAACATTCATGTAATTTGTCCAAGAACTGATCAAATATTGTCCATCCCGTTTTATGCTATCCCGTTATCCCATTTTTAGGGCCTGCCTCTCCGCGCCGCTATACAGGATTGACTACACTGGTATTTAGTGCATAGTTTAATTTAATATTGTCTTGACATTTTTCATAGAAATCAATTTGGGATAATTCAGAACAAATTTAGGTTTATAATGATCATATAGATAATGCCGGAACCAATATTGAATAGTTTGATTTATTTTTTGCTTTAGATTGGGTTGGCCTAATAACTATAACCACTTTGATTGAGTGACTGGCAATCTCTCTTAAAACAGGTCTTCAGTTTTTTTTTTTTCGCTAATGATTTTCCATATATCAGTTTTTATCAGTGAGCTTGATAATCACATTTCTAATTATCACTGTCATACATGGTTTTGGATTCTGTTAATTGAATAGTATGCTTTTCTTGTGTGTTTCCAGGTGATCTCTGAAGGGAAGAATGACCTTGGTTATGCAAGCTGTTATAGATGTAACAAGAGAACTTTGCTTGCTTTAGTTTTTCAAATTGAAATAACCGAAGGGAGATAATTTACATACTCTCTTCATGTTCCATTTTATCAAATTTGATTTTACTTAAATGTGACTGATAAATTCATATACTCTGCAGTTCTGAATGAATGATTAGATTCGTGTGTTATATCATGAGTTTTCTTTTATTTTGGACTTGGACCCTGTCATTTTACTTGAGAACTAAACAAAAACCAACCTAATGGAGATGTGCTTTTAATGCTAGCAAGTTAAACTAAAGTAATCACATTACCATTTCAATTTGTCTTGTATACTCTCTAAGTCAGCAATATGATTTAAAATTCCAAGGTACTTCTAAAGTATTTTGTGCCACTACTCATACAATACTCTTCTTTCTCTTCATCCATTTTTATTGAGGTTGTTACAGTCACAAATAGTGATTTAAGAGCGGGAGGAGACAAGTTGCAGGTGGGTTAAGTTACACATTTGAAAGGGGCTTGACTATTGAAGTTCAAAATTGTTCTAGTTCTTAAGATGAATGTGGCTAGAAAAGTTCATTAAAAATGGGTTAGCAAATCAAATTGAGAACTAACCAATGAACCAAATGATATCATCACCATATGAAAGTGTCCACTAAATGTTGAGAATCTCAAAATTGGAAAATGTGTGTCTATGCTTCCAATTAGTTGTTGCTATTGACTTTTTATTGAAGACATCATAGGTGTCAACATTTGTTTGAATTGAAGAATGTTTATAAGAGTGAAAAATGTTTTGCAAATTTCTTTTGAAATCTTCATGTAGCGATTCTCCATCTCTACACTGGAGTTATAGAGATTAGAAAACGTCTTCTAATAAATTCAACACTATAGTTATAGAGATTAGAGAACAAATTTCTCCAAGCAAATCTTGTCACTAAATTTTGTAAAATCTTTTATTGGCTGGAAATTATGTACAACTATTTTAGTATCTAAAAACCCATTTACTTCTCTAGTATCCAATTGCACAACATATTTTGTTTCGATCATTTTTGGTTGATCAATCAGTGAAGCTGATTCCAGTTCAACAATGATTTAACATCTGTTTGCATCTATGTTTTCTCAACGTTCCAATTTGGAGCTTAAACTTTTTCACGTATTTTTGTCTTGTGATCTCTTGCAGACTTAATTTTACCTGTCAAAAGTTCACCTAAACACATACTTAGTTGTTTTCTTGGTTAAAATAGTTTTATTGATATAAATGGGTTTTTATTGTTTTAATGCTTTTTATGACAACTTATTATGCTTAATAGTACTAAAAGAATGATAAGCACATCTTATACATATATTGGTTTTGATTAAACTTTATTGAACGATCTATCAAGACAAGCACACGCATATATAAAGAACAAAACAGCTGTATTAGTAAAGAGGTGTTAACGAGATTAAAGCTTTATGATGTAAACTTAAAGTACAAGCACTTAATATTTTACATTAATCCCAAACATACCAACTCCCTATCTTATTGGATGTTCTTCATAAAGTAAAAAAAGCACTAAAACTTTGACAAGACTAGATGTTATCTATCCTTGGGGATTATTACAGCTGGTTCACACTAACTAGAACCATGTTATACAAAAGTTATTATTAATTAGACTAAATTAAAACAAGTGGCAGTGACACACAAAATGATAATATGAACAATCAAACAAAAGAATCCTAATTAGTAATTAGCATAGTAAGAAAAATAAGGGTCATCACTCTTAGGGAATAACATGCTTTCTTCATCCATCACCCATAGTGAGTTTGAGGAATTATACTCCCATGATGAAGAACTCATTGGTAGAGAACATGATATGTTGTTATTTTTATTATTATTATCATTGCAAAATTCTTCATTCTCAAGACCACTATTCTCTTCTGATATATCAATATCTTTCCATATATCATCCATTGAAATCTCTTCTTGTTCATGTTGTTTGACTTGTGTTGATACTCTTGATCCTCCTGTGTCATAAAAACTTGTTTCTTCAGCATCTTTTGAAACATGATGTTCTATACATGGAGCTGATGAGTTTCTCTTTTTGTCCTGAGCTTTCTTCCTCATGTGAGTTCTCCAATAATTCTTTATCTCATTATCCGTTCGTCCAGGTAACTTTCGAGCAATTCTCGACCACCTACATATATAAAACGTAACCACATGTGTTAGTATCGTAACCACATGTGTTAGTATCATCATCAGACGCATATTTGTCTGTGGCAGACACCAGACACATATTTGTCCAGAGACTATATAGAGAACACAATAAGTTACCTATTTCCCCATTTGGATTGAAGTTCAAGGACGAGACGTTCTTCATGAGGTGTCATCTTACCACGTTTGAGACCAGGATGAAGATAGTTAACCCATCTTAACCTACAACTCTTACCAGTTCTATTCAAACCTACAACAAAAAATGAGGTGGTTAATCTTAAAAGGTTGCTTCTTACACAATCTAACATGTCCAAAATAAGCATTACCTATATGATAGTGTCTCCCTCCACCTTCAAACCTGATACCTTAGCAATAAAGTCCCATCTTCTGTCTCCAAACAATCCAACAAATGACACCAATTTGAAGTCTTCTTGTTCTGTCCATGGCCCTTTTCGTACTTCCTCAGATTGAACCATTTTTCTTCTTCTTCTTCAAGTTCTTCTTCAAGTGGAATGTTGAGAATGGTTTCTTTTTCTTTTTGTGCTTGAGTACATGGGATGGGAGAACCTATGTGTGAAGTGGTGGTATTTATATATGGAGTTGTAGTGTTTTAAATGTTTGGTTTTTTATTGTGAAAAATCATAATAATAAGTGACTTTGCATATCAACCGTACAAGTGCTACACATGCTTATTCAACTTTAATCAATTGCTATGGGACAATTCTCGAAGACAATGACATCCATTATAATTATATTACTTGGACATATAATCATATAGGTGTTGAAGTTTATAGAGAAAAAATAACTTTCAATAAGTATTAGGATCATTTATATAACATCACACTATTTATAAATTACAAACTATGTTTTTTAATATATTAGATAAATTACATATTCTATTTTTCCTTTTTTTTTTATGTGAAAACGGGCTAAAACATAATGATTTAATTTGATTTGTAGCATGTCAACAGACTTATTTTTATATCTGAGTTTAGTTTCTTTAAAACTCTTATTAGTTTATTAGCTTACTTAAAATTAAATTTCATTTAAACTTATATAACTAAATAATTAAATTAATATTTCAATGAATTAAAAAAAAATAAGACTAAATATTTGTTTGCATTAATTTATTCGAAATAGAATAAATTTTATAAAATTATTTATTTATAAGAATTTATGAAAAAAATTTATGACAAATGTTTCTAAAAAAAAATTATTTTAATTTCAAGATAACTAAATTTTATTTTTATGTTTCATCTCAAAATAAAATTATAATATAATAATAATAATAAATTTATCTGTATTTATTTAAATAAGTCAATTTGATAGATTTAAAAAATTATTGTCTAATTTTTTTATTCAAATAGATTTTTAAAAAAGCTTAGCCTTTTTCTATTTAAAAAAATATGACTCGATCTATGTTTGGTTAATCTATGTCGTAAGTAGGGATGAGAATATGTTAGGTCGGTCTACAGTGGCTTATGGTCAGGTCAAGCTAGACTTATTTAATAAAAAGACCAGACTTAAGTTTTTTAAAAACCTATTTAATTAAATACGTCAGATTTAGGCTATTAAAAAAGTCTATGAAACTTTATAGACGGACCTATATTTTCATATATATTAAAATAGACTAAATATGACGGCCTATGCATGTATATTAGGAAAAAATTGTTATATATGTTAGTCTATATATGCATATATATTAGAAAGAAAGCTAAATAGGTCGGCCTATATATGCATATATAAATTGGTCTATAACTCTATAAGTCTTCTTAAATAATATGGATTAATTGAAAATCTTAATAAAAAATAGATTTTTAAATAGACTTTTAGAACAAACCAAACTTTTAAAAAGGTCAGGCTACGTAAAAAACCCTATAATTAATCATAAGTCAGACTCAGTTCATTTAAATTTATCGTAAGTCAAACTCAGATTTTTTTTAAAACCTAACCTAAATTAGCCTATTTTCACCCTTAATCGTAGGTCAGTTTGACCAAACATATTTTCATCTTTACTTCCATCTAAATATTCATAATTTTATTGATAAATTTTGTTAGATTTTATATTTATTAAAAGGGTCATCTAACATGTGCCCTAAGGGCACATGTTAAGGATACTATAATTAGAAAAAGTTAAATATAATTAAATACAATAAAGACATATTTAAAGTTTCGATACATTGAATGCACGAGTTCCAAAAAAACTTTTCTATAAATATCTCATTAACTTGTGTCCTTGGGGCACATGTTAACTTTTTCCCTTATTAAAATTGTATATATGTTATTAATATGTAATATGTGAAAAAGTATATGTTATATGATATTTTTTCCGTTTCTTTCTACATGTTTTATTTTCATAAAATTATAATTGTTTGTCATTTTCTAAGTTTAATGTATAATGAATTTAAAATTTGTCAAAAATATCATTAATTATTAAAAAAATTATGAAATAAAATAATAGATGATCAAGGATGTTATTAAAAAAAGAAAAATAACAATATTAAAAATAACAACTTATTAATAATTTTAGTATGTGTAAATAATCCAAAAGCGACATAGAACAACAATAAAGATAAATTATTAGATTAATTTCAAAAAAAGTCATTCCATATCTTTCATCTTATCTAAAGTTTTTTTCACTTGTACCCATACCCACTACTTTGTTATGGGGTGATTGTTTTTCTTGAGTTGAGCACTTTATTGAACAAAGTAATTAGTACATTGAATTGGTACAATTAATTAGTACAAAGTATATAGTAGACTTAACTACAATTGTTTTTATTGCCATTACACATTTATCTAATGAGTTATTGGTATGTTTAACAAGATTTCAAGATTGTGTTTCTTTGTAAAGTGCTTTAACTCCTTTTATGAGTTAGGAAAAAAGGAAAATAGAAATAAATTCCACTTTCTTTAAATAAATATGTAATATCTCTTTTTCGTTTGAGCTCTCAATTTTTTCAGATTTTAAAGAAAATGATATCAAAATTCTAAACAAAAACGTGGGAGTTGAAGTGTTAGTGATGAATAGTTTTGCTTGCAATTGTGCATTTTGATGGAACATTACGTCCCTTGACTTAAGGAGGGGCCATTGAAGAAAACAAGAGACAAATATGGAAGATGACAAAACTTTGAAGAAATCGTTGAAGTGGTTTACAGGCACACTCATTTCTTTCAAAAATATAATAATGATGTAAATGGAGAGAGAGATTTGATACATTAGTCCATGAAATGAAAACTATATTGTTTGATAAATGTAGAATTTAGAGCGTGTGTGGTTCCACTAATAGTGTGATACGTAATATGTTGGGACTTTAGGTTTTTAAATAATAGAATACTCCAAGTTGGTGTATGTGCACTCCACATAAAGGTAGAGGGCATAACAATACTAAAATTAAAGGGAAAAAGTTCCACTTCATTTGTATACCTTTTTGTTTGCAAATAGTTTCTCGCGTACTTTTAGGCAAATCATTATACAATTATATATGTGATATCATTATTAGTTTTTAAATGAGAAAATATGGGGATCTAATTTATGTGTTTAAAAAATTGTGAGTAAATTATTCACAACCAATTAAAAAATAATTATGTGAAGAAATATGTATGATGCTTCTTTCATATATTTTCTTTTTCTTTTTCATATAACATGAAGAAATATGTATGATACTTCTTTCATATATTTTCTTTTTCTTTTTCGTATAACATAAACAAGTGACTTCTAGAGCGAAGCATTAACTAAATCCTTTATTGATGTATCATTAATTTTGATTGTTAGACTAAATAAATCTATATTATTCCAATATTTATTATTACAATTGATTTTGATCTCTCTTTTTTTTCTTTATTAGATTTTACCATTTCTCATGTGTTAGGATAGTTGATAATACCAAGAATGCAATTTTTGTGGATGCTCTAGATTTAAAACAATGCGAGATGTTTGAATATGTGGAGTGATTTCTCTTGTTGTTTCTTTTGTTTGTTTGTTTTGTCTTTTTGTTTCCATCTTGTACCTTCTATCAAATTTATTAATGAAAGTTTTGTCGTTCTTTTTTCCTATTGTTCTAGGAAAATGTGTTATGATTTATTTTAATATCTATTTCTATAATTTATCACAAACATTTTGGTTGTTGTTAGAAATTATGTGTTTTATCTTTTTTAATCAATAAAGTTTATCCTTTTTTGTTATTCTATTTAAAGTCATTTTGATTTCTGACAAAAGGGGAGAAGTTAATATAATTTTGATATATCTATTCGCAAAGATCATTCTCATACATGTTATGAGATTTTTGTTTCTAACCAATGTTTGACTCAGAAACTTTATAAAATTTCACTGAATTTTTCTAAGACAGGCAAAATTCAGAGATTTTAAAGAATAGTCAGAAGACATGGTCAAGATCCATGAGAAGCCAGCAAGTTCAAAAGTTTTGAACATGGTCAAGATTCAAGATGAACCTGGTTCTAATGCTTAGTGCAAATTCACAACTCGATTATGATACTTTATCGCGTTCTGATAGCAAGTCAGGATCTGAGATGAAGAACCATGCATTACTAGTTAGACTCTGTTTATACTTCAAAATTATTTTGTAAGTCTTGAGCTCAGGGGGAGTCTCTAAACAAGCTAAAATGAATTTTGGTAGTATAAATCTCCGGGGGGCTGTTTAGCTAACTCTAAATGTGTTTTATGTGATTAAACCTAGTATAAATTATTCATCAAAAAACATGGTTTTGTCATCATCGAAAAAGGGGAAATTGTAAGAACAAAATGTGGTTATGCATCTGGCCTTAAGTTTTGATGATGACACTACATGATATCTTAGAGAGCAATGTACGGTAACGATTTTTGTCTAGTGTGTATCTTTTGCTAATAGGTTCTAACTCTGAAGATAAGGTGCGTGATGTCATCAGGATCTGAACTCAACACACTTTGACTCTGGAAGAAACCAGTGGTGTTTACAAAGAACCAGTCAAATTACAAAATGTTTCTATAACAACGGTTCTGATGAGTGTTGGTGATATAACTTTTGATCGTGACTCTTGTGGAAAAGCTTCTGAAGACTTCTTTAGCTATGTGATTATGTTGTCCAAGTTCTGAAGATTCTAAAAACAAGGTTCTAAAAGAACAAAATCTGAAGATCCTGAAGACAAGGTTCTGGATGAACAAGTTTTGAAGATTATGAAGACAAGGTTCTGGAAGAAAAAGTTATGAAGATTCTAAAGACAAAAATTCTGAAGACCAAATGCTGAGGAATCTAAAGACAAGGTTTTGGATGAATAAGTTCTGAAGACTTTAATGACTTACGTTCTGAAGATTCAAGTTTTGGCCCTTCTAAGCATGATTCATCAACAACTATCAGAAGCCTTTGAATATTAAAAGATAAGATCAATATTGGTTTACGTTAGAAAATAATATGAGGTGCAAATGTTCTCACTACCCTGATATGGTGGCGCAAGGGCAGTACTATGGTTCTATGTTGTCTATCACTCCCTAACTGACTGTTGTGGACAAAATAGCTGGAATTAAGTATTCTTATTCTACCCTCCAACGGATTTCTTTTTGTCTATAAAAGGAAGGCTTGGAAGATTTAAGATCACAACGATTCTCTACAAAACTTACACTGAAATGCTGCTCAAATCTCTATGATATATTCTTTGTATTGTTTTGTAAACGCAAGGAACTTTTGTTCGTTAACTTGCAAGCAAGGAGCTTTTGTTCCTTGAGAGACCAGGGTATAGTTAGAATTTCTCAAGAAGACATTGACGAGTAGTCTTTGTGATTTAGTTAATGAGGTCATTATTGCAAAGTTAAAGCTGATTAATTTGGAACAAGTTGTAACTGATTCAAATTGGTTAGCATTCATGAAGGAAAAGGTCAGTGAAATTTAGAAGAAAATTTTTTAGTAGATAATACACAAGGTGCTCAACAAAAGATCAATTAATATAAAATGGGACTACTAGATCAAAATGAGGCCTAATGGTGAAAATTTATGTAAAGCAAGCCTAATGGCAAGAAGTGTTTTTTGCTGAGACCTGGCCTAGATTTCATCAATGAAGTATTTGCACTAGTTATAATACTTGAAACAATAATGAAAATCGTTGCAATAACATCTTATATAGGTTGGTTAATGCACTAGTTAGATACAAAATTAACCTTCCTTAATAGACCTACTAAATAATAATTTTATGTCAAATATCCACATGGATTTGAACTCAAGAGACAAGAATAAAAAATGTCCATATTAAGAAAGGGCTTGAAGCATACCTCCATAGTTTGGAACAAAAGAATTGACATTTTTCTCATTAAGATAGGCTTCATTAAGAGTGATTCTAAACATAGAGTCTAGGTAAGGAGATAAGTAGTAAGAAACTGTTAACATTCTTCATAAATGTTAATGAATTGTTAATCAATGGTGAAAATCAAGAAAATCTAGAAACCTTTAAGATAGACATAATGCATGATTTTGATATGCTTGATCTTGGGAGCCTATCATATTTTCTAGGCACAGAATTCATGAAAACATGAAAATAATCTTTATACACCAAAATAAGTAGATGTGTTGAAAATATTTCATACGAGAAACTGCAATGCTGCAATCACTCCAATCAAACTTAGAGAAAAACTAAGCAAATATTCATATGAAGAATAAATAGGTGCTACACTTTACAAACAAATTATTTGCTCTATGAGATATCTTTGAAATACTAAGCTAGACATATGTCAAAATGTAGGATTTGTGATCAGGTTTATGGAACAACCAACAGTATATCATATTCTAGGTGAAAAGAGGACAGTCGTGTATGTTATATGCACAATCGATCATGAAGTTTGATGCTAAACTAGAAGAATAACAAAAGAGATGCAATGGAATACAACTACATATGATGTTGCTCTCCCTCTCTAGAGTTTTGATTTTGATGTTTTTCTTATTTACTATTTATAGTTTATCATTTTTGGTTATTAAGTCTCCTTTAAGTTAAATTTTGTGTATATCTTAGAATTGAGTGAAATTCACATTTTGAATCAAACCGTCTTTTGCATCCATTAAATTGAACTCAGAGATAAAATTATTTGTAAAGTAGTTCAAGTCAAATTGGTTGATTATTTGGGTCAAGAAATATATGAATTCACGATTCCTATCATACTAACTTTAGATTCAATCAAACACTTCATTTTTCTTTAAATAACAACTTTTTGAAATGTTGTTCAAATCAAGAATATACAAGATTTGAATCAATAAATGAATGTGAATGTCAGGTTTTGTCATTACTAGGGTGATTTGAACCACAAGCTTTCGTAACTCGAATCAGAAGCAAGTTTGATTCGAATCAAACTAAAGACTAACCAGAATAAAAATTCATTTTAAATCCTAGATTTTGGTTATGTTAGCATGATTCAAGTCACATGATTATTTGACTTGAATCACTGATTCAAATCAAATGGAAAATTTTGGATTTGAAGTTCTTGATTCAAATCATTTCCTCATTTGACTCAATTTCTGTCCACTGCACTTGACTCGAATTAAATTAGTGCTTTACTCATTTTTAGTGCTCTATTTTAAGAAGATTTATAAATAATATGTTTATTTTTATAAAATGATGATCATAACATCATGACTTTGAGAGTTTTTCAAAACAATGTTTTTAGTTTTCAAAATACACCAACTCAAGATTTTAGATTGCATAGGAATTCATCTTCAACCTCTAGCAAAATTATTATTATTATTATTATTATTATTATTATTATTATTATTATTATTATTATTTGGCTACTTCTTAATTATTAGAGAGTGTGAGTGTTGGATTAATTTATTAATCCATTAAATATGACTCATGTAAATGAAAATTTTGCTTTAAATAAAAGATATCTTAATGTGATAATTAAGTTAATGAGTTTTTTATTTTGAAATTCAAAATAATATTTAAATTCCTCTTCTCTCTCTTCATGATTATAGGACTTGCTGTGTTTGTTTTAAGAGAAATTAGAAAGAGAGAGTTAGCAAAGGGAGAAATAGGAGAGAGATGTTCAACTTCTCTTATTTGGTGTGGAGAAAAATAAAATAGGAGAATAAATTTTAGTGGGACTCACACCTTTTTATAGTCTTCTCTTATATGAGAAGAAATGTGATGGAAATAGGATAAGGATTCACTAACTTTTAGGAAGGAAAGTTAGAGTAATTTTAGGCAAATTGAGGATGAAATAAAGGTGATGATGGTGTTCATTTTGGAGGGAAAAACATGTGAGAGAAAGTGAATCATGAGAGAGATAGAGAGAAAGTTAGAGGAATGAAGGTTAGAGGATCCCTACATGATAGAATTAATTCCTTTCTCAATTATAGCTCTCTTAACCTTTTAAAAATCAATTGCAAGGATTTTTACACCAAAATATAATATTTGTATGACTAATATTTTAGAAAATTTCTTTAGCCACCTCCCTATGGGGGTCACCCCCAGCGAAAAACCCAAATTACCCCTGCTTCGGAAATGAACTTCCGAAGCTTTGATTTTTTTTTAAAAAATTTCACAATTCGGAAGTGCATCTCCGAAAACACCTCATGGGGGGTGTGCTCGGAGATGAACTTCCGAAAACACCTCATGGGGGGTGTGTTCGGAGATGAACTTCCGAAAACACCTTTGTTCAGATTTTGAGGGGTTTCGGAAATGCACTTCCGAATTATGCAGAAACAGAGATTTTTTTTATGTTTTTCTTAACAGTTTCGTATTTTTAATTAAAAGAAACCGGGAAATAAAATAAACGACATATAAAGGTGAAAATACTAATATGATAAAAAAAAGTAATATATACAACCGATCTGAATCCAAATAATAATAATAATGTGCTAAAGATACAATCCGAAAACAAAAAATAAATAAACCCGACCACTACTGGGTGTGCCTAACCCTCTCTCCCTGGGACCTCCTCTGCCGCCTGTATGCCGCCGCACGGCCCGCATCAATGACGATCATCTCCATCACGGCCACAGCCTCTGGACCGCCCTGCTGAACGACACCTCGATCCAACGCGTCCCGCCCAAGCATCTCTATCCGCTGGCAGATCGGCATGAGATCAATGGCGTGGTCGTCCTCGGCCTGCTGGTTCTCCAGGATCTCCTCGTGTGCTGGCCTAGGAGCGCCGGGAACGTCGGGTCTCAGCAGAGGATGTGACACCCGATAGAACCATGTGACGTATCCCTCCTCACTGTGCCAGTCCTGTGTGACCCGAGTGAGACGGTACTCCTGCGGTACCACATGATGCTGCCAGTCCTCCCATATGGCAGTGAGCTGCACTCGGGTCACTGTGTCGGGAGCAGCCTCAAAGGGTGACCTGGGTATCCGCTGCACGAATCTGAATTGACGCATGCACCGCTCAGGGAGATACCGGACCATGATGGTAGTTCCGCATGCCAGCCAGCCTGAATATAGAGCAATGCCGTCAAAGGGGATAATCTGAGCGTAGTCGCTGAACGACCTCCAGGTGACGTCGCCGTGCATCGTGCGGTCTAGGTATCCACGGTATGGTCCCATCGCATCGTTCCCCCTCTGGAGAACGTATCTGGCGGCCCTGGGCATGGCGTCCACGTACGCAGGATCGATGTGAAAGCCGTGGATGTGGGAGAAGTAGGAGATGATCCAGCTCTGAAACAGAAACACGATAATGTATTAAAAATAAATACGAAACATAAATAAATAAATACGATAATGTATTAAAATAAAACGTACCGTAAGTAGTGTGCAGGATCCGACCAACTGCCTCGTCCTCCAGTTGGAGGCCTCATTCAGCTTCTGGTAGAGGTATGCCAGAGTAGCTGCCCCCCAGTTCCACTGGTGAACGGTATCCAGGTCCATGAAGTAGCGGAGGTAGGTCACGTCGACGTACCTTGCACTCTTGTCCACAAAGCATGCAGAGCCTACCACATGCATGTACCAGCACCGGAGAGCGCAGCCGCGGTGATACTATGTGAATAGCTCGTCACCCTCCTGCTCGGCATCGGCCGCCGCGTCCAGGTGGTGCTCAAAATAAGCGCTCAGTATGGTGAACCGGATATGAGGCCCAAATGTCGTGACGCACTCAAAGTGAGCAACCTCGTGCTCCATGCCCAAATAGAGCGTCATCCACTCAATGGCCTCGACCCTCTGGATCCGGGAGTGGTGCAACAGCGGCCCCCTAATCGGCAGATGGAGAAGACACTGCACGTCATGCAAGGTGATCGTCATCTCCCCAACCGGCAAGTGGAAAGAGGACGTCTCCTTGTGCCAGCGCTCCACAAATGCCCCCTGCATGCCGGTGCTGATGGTGGTGTACCCCGTCATGCAGAACCCGCTAAGCCCTGAACCTCGCACATGGTCGTTAAACCACTCAGCTGCTTGTTTAAACAGACTGAAAATCTTCCGGGCGTGGTTCACCATTTTCAACGGCTCTCTCTCCTGTTACAAAAAAAAACAAATAAGCGACATATATTAAATAAGCGACAAATAAACGGTTAAATTATAAAAAAGGGTGACAAATAAACGGTTAATTTATAAAAAATACCTCTCCCTCCCAGATACGCCGAGCGACGTGATCGTGGTAGTGAATCAGCATGGAAGTGTCAAAGGGCCCTCCCGGATAGCTGTCCTCCTGCTCATCCTCCTCCCCGGCGGGAGGGTCAACATCCGGTACCCCCTCCGGCTCGTGGTAGGGCACTGCCGCCACCTCCTCTTCATCCTCCTCCTCCTCCTCCTCTCGCTGGCGGGAAGAAGATAGCCGAGCCAGCCGACTCCTAGATCCTGAAGCAGATGTACCCTCTCCCTCGCTCACGGGAACTCGCACACGTCGTCCCCGGCCCTGCCCCCGTCCCTGTGTCGACGCCAGCTGCGCCGCCGCCAGCTCGCGTCTAGCCGACGCAGTCTGGGTCTCCCTACCCTGTCTGATGCGTGCTGGTTGGCTGCCTGACATGTTCCTGTAAACAATTGAAATCGATTAATATGCAAGACAAAAGAAAAAAACTAAAAAAATTGAACTTCTGATACAATTCGAAAGTTCATTTCCGAAACTGGGATGAAGGTGTTTTCGGAAATGAACTTCTGAAACACCCCTGCGAGGAAGTTTTCTGCAACTTCCATGGCAGACCCCTAAACCAAACATCAAACCTATGTCTACACATTCTAAACATCCTAAATATCAGTATAAACCTAACCTAATACATTTTTTGCTATTTGTAAACACCCTAATATACATTTTAATCATAGATCTTAAAATCAAAATGCTTACCGATTGAATAGATTGGAGGACTTTTGAATGTAATAGAGCAAGTAGATGGAGCCTTTGAGGTAGCTTGGAACTGGTTTGCACAAAAATCTCTTGGGGTTGAGTTTGGAAGAAGATTAGGATAAATGATTAGGGGGAGGGGGCTGTTTTGCTTAATCTGCAAAACGCGCAGTATTTCGGAAATGAACTTCCGAAATGCTGTTTTCGGAAATGAACTTCCGAAATAAGACAATTTTTTCAAAAAAAAAAGGCGTTTTCGGAGATGCATCTCCGAAAACACCTTTTTCTTGCATTTCGGAAATGCATTTCCGAAGTTAGGGGTAGTTTGGGTTTTTCACCAGAGGTGACCAAGAAGACATGGGGGTTGATAAAGAAATTTTCATATTTTATGCCCAGATTCTAACGTAACATTAACAACATGTTGATGAAAAAATTGATTTAAAAATTAAAACAAAAAGTGACGCAATAATATCTATAATTTGAATTAAAATAATTAAAATAAAATAAATATACAACAATATATATATATATATAATTGTAAAATAAAAATTAAAAAATTAATAAGTATATTTTTGCATTTTATTATTAATATGAAATATTTTTAGATATGGACATTTTTGTCATTTCACAAAATTATTGTAAATCTCTCTTCTTTATTTCTCACTACTTTCTCTTATTCCAAACAATACAACAAATCTTTTAGGCTTTATTTCCGAGTTTGAGGGGGAAGGGAGAGGAGTGTAACACCCCTTTTCTAACCCCAAATTATAACAATTATTCACAGAGTATTTATATACATATAATAAAAAGGGCGTCACATGTTATTTTCACCGTAATGAAAACCTAGAACAAACATACAAAACATGCACTAATCATATTGTAACACAATTTGACACTTCATGCTTTCATATATAATGCATATCGCATGCGGAAGAATAAATACAATTCAAACAATTTCAATGAATATATCTCATACTATATTCATCTACCAATTCAAAATAACATAATCACTATGCTATAAGAAATCCAAGATCTAGGCAACATAGCCTGTAACAACATATCCAAATTATCATGTTAAAATACGAAGAAGATAACAATATCCAAATAACCTAAACAAGATTTCAAATAAAACCCCAAGTGTTACATGACCAGAGCATTTGACTATCTACCTAATCAAAAGATAAACCAAAGCTCCTCGGCTAAATCCTCGGATAAGCTCACTACTCGTCAGAACCTACACAATGTCACGATGAACATTATTCAAACAGAAGGGTGAGAATTAAAATCATTATAAATAAACATAATAATGGGAAATGTGAAACACAACAAGAATACATTTCACAAATTCGTCACTCTTCCCAAAAACATGCATTCATATACCATATATCAAGATTCACATGTTTAGCTCATTCGAAAAAGTTCCATAATTCGAGTAATCATATCCAATTACAAAACTAACAATTGTAATCCAATAATGAAATACAATTAAGTATACAATATCAAATCACAACACCCACATATATGCATATCAACCAAAACTCATATCCACACCATCATATCACATGATCACACCCAACAACAATTCACACCGACAAGTGCGACTCAAATGTGACTCTATGCGATATGCATGTGGATCCCTCCGTTATCATTTCCGGCAAGCCGATTGTCCATCTCTCGAACTAGATAACCACCTCAAAGCCCCATACTCGTTAAGCTTTCAAACCCCATACTCGTTAGGTTTGGGACAAGCAAATAATCTCCACGAGATTACTCAACATTCCCTCTTTCAAAGACTCATGCTAGTGTAAGTGTGTCACAAACAAGAATTATGTAAAAAAGACGATTTTCAACCTCTTAAACTACATAATCACATTTTTCCAACATTGCACAACTTTACACCACATGACTTCAATACCACACAATGCATCACTTAACACACATCAATCAATAACATGTATTCAAGTCTAGCATAACATGCATTGCATTATCATTATTCGATTCACATTTTAATACATACATATTTCGAATAATCATTCCCAACAAAACACATTCGAATAGTATATATTCATTTACACATATTATTAATGTCATACCACATAACATGCCAACAATTGTCATTTATCTCTAATCAAGTCATAAACATACAACTCATAATTATATGTTATTTCCATATCAACATCATAATTAATCCATCAAGTGTCAATCAATTCTATCCTATCATATAGATAATTACATTAGCTTCCTAATGCTTCGAACGATGCATAAAACGGAGTTACGAATCAAAAGTTATGAACATTTTAATTTTGCCATAACAGGGCATTTTCGCCCGGCGAAGACCCTCGCTCGCCCGACGCTTGAAGTCAGAAAGTTGGCCACTCTCATGCCCTCTACGCTCGCCCGAAGAAGACCACAAGACGCGTACTCGCGCGGCGAAGCAAAACGCTCGCCCGACGAACAACACCAGAAATAGAAAAATACTATGCGTTTTCAGCACTTTCAACACCAACTCAAATTCGATTTTAACACAACAAAACTCATTCCAACAACAACTTATCACATGTTATGGGTTCCTATTCATGTTTCTAGTCACGGGTCATCTATATAACACATTAAACATGAACAAGTCACAAAATCTCATTGAATTAACATAAACCCTAACATCTTCCAAATCTATGAAATTGAGAGAATAAGAGATCATACACATAGCATATCTTTACACACAACATTACCCAATTATATAAACCTATAATCATTTGGATTCTAACCCTTACCTTAAGTTAATCTCCTTCTATCTTCAAGAATCTCACAAATCCTATTTTCTTCTCTTCTCTCTTATATTCTTCTTTCTAACCAAAATGATAGTAACCTCTAAAACCTTATTTCCTTACTATCCTCTCTTAATTAATTGGGCTTAACCCATAATTCTACCTAGTGTCATATTTCTACCACTTAGACCCAATAACATATTATCTCATAATATTTACTAATAGTCCAATTAATCTAATTAGCACAAAACTCAAATTAAATAAATATCACACCAAATAATTAAATAAAATAAATAATTAATAAAAACACCATATAAGATCATTAATAAAATAGCTAATAAAATTGGGATGTTACAGGGAGGACTTTGGAAAATAGGAAGAATTAGGTGAAAAGAATAAAATAATTTTGGGTATGAGGATTTTGAAGGGTTTGATTTTATTCATAACACCAAAAATCTCATAAAATGGTCTTATAATTCGTTTTCGGAAGTCTTCCCCTCTCCTCCCCTTCCCTCCAAACTCGCAAACATAGCCTTATATTTCTCACTTATTTCTCTCTTCTCACACTCTCTTTCTCACCTCTTTTTTTTTTCTCAACTTCTTCTCTCAACGAAACACACATTAAGAGAGAGGTTGAATAGAGAGAGCAAATATCAAAGTTGTATGAAGAGAAAAGAAATAGGGAAGAGAAATTAAAATATAGTGGGACCCACATATTTTTTATTTCTTCTTAAAACAACGATGAAAGAGCCGAGAGAATGAGTAATTTTACAACTTTCCATGTTTGCCCTTTCTTCATCCTCCTATATTTCTACTTCTATTTAAAATTAAAATAAAACATAAAACATCTTTATATCTTCATTGCTGAAAAATTAGTTGTCTTGTTTTTTTCATACAATTTAGTTTTACATCTTTGGACATAAATAAAAATTGAGCGTCAAGAATAATACAGTTTAAAAATAATATTTTAGTATTAGTTTAAAATTAATATTTTATTTATTCTTTTATATCAGATAAGCTTTTCTATTTCTATATTAATCTTAATAAACATTAAAGTTAAAACTCTACTCTTTGAAATAAATAAAAAATCTTATATTTTATATTTTGATTAAAAAAATATTATTTTACTATTTGTAAAAAATAATGTATATTAATATAAAAATAATTATATATTAATATTTTTAATAAAACATATTTATATTAAAATATTAAAATTAAATTTAAGGATGTTTTTGTCTTTTTAAAAATCAAACATATTTCTTTCTCTTTTATTTCTCGTCTCTTTCTTTTATACCAATCAATATCTTAAATCTACATTATTTCTCATATATTTCTCTCTTCTTATACTCTTTCTCACATCTTTCTCTCTTCTCAATTTTTTCTCTCATTTCTCACAAACACACAAAAGTATCTTCATCATCAAAGATACACATAACGAAGAAGGAAGAGAGAAAAACAATTAGAATCGAAAATCGAGAACCAGACAAGAATCGACATCATAGATCCAGATACATTTAATTATTTTTTATAAAAATTAAAATAGTGTGAAAATCATGATATGAAAATTTTAAATATAAAATTTTCTAACATTGAGATCTCTTATAGAGGACATTCATCGTTGTTAATGTTTATGAAATTTTAAATAGCAGATAAAGATTCATTTTATATAGTGTTGTTGAGAATTGACAATCCAACAAAAACAAATATTTTGGAAAAGGATCCTCTCATGTCAATCTCTACCGTCATCCCTCATGCTCATGATCCAATGGATAAAAAATTATGAAAAACAAATAAATAAATCAAATATATTTTAAAGAGAGAGAAGAAACACATATGAAGGGCTGAAATTGCAGCAGTATGGCAGCAGGAGATAAACAACAGGAGAGGATCTATATCCAAATATTTCTCTTCAGACTGAAAAGCTATTATAAGCAAGGTTGTCAGAATCGAGTTTTTACCTTAACTCGTTTTACTTAGGTAAAATCGAAACGTAAAATCATAGAGTTTACCTCATATTAAAATTATATTAAATTTATATATATATATATATATATATATATATATATATATATATATATATATATATATATATATATATATATATATATATATATATATATATATATATATATATATATATATATATATATATATATATATACTAATATAATATTCTAAATGCATTAATTATAATTTTAACTTAATTATGAAACAAAAATATACTATATCATCAATAAGGTGTAATATTCACAAACATGTATCAAACGACATAAATTGTCCACCAAATCATAAAATGTAACATCCAAAAGATTATAAAAAAATAATAGTTTCATAAGTTTTTCAAGTTCAAAAAAATAAATCTTTTCATCTTCTTCTTCAACTTACTCAAAAGTTCAATCCTTCTACAACATCATCCTCATTAATTAGAACATTCATACTCGACTTGATTAAATTCATCTCCAAATGTTAAAAATTCTTTAGTATTATAACCAAGATATGAATGTGAATAAAATTAAAAATCCATAGAGAAAATTTATGGGCCAAAATATAACATGTGATTTTTAACTTTGACAAAGAAAAAAGTAAAATCAGGGCAAAGCGTAAAATCCAACGATTTTATACGATTTCACCGATTTTAGAAAGATTTAAATCATGTAAAATCGTTCCAGAATATATGATTTTACATAAAAAAAATTTAGCTGCGATTTTAATAACCTTGATTATAAGTGATCTACTAACCATATTTCAATCTCCATCTATATTTGCTCTTCACGTGTATTCCATTTAATTCAGGTTAATCAATCATTCAATACTTGTACAATTGAATAAACCAAATATACTTTTTGGCTTATGTGATTAGTCCAGCAAAGTTTTTGTGACCCAAAATAGGTCTCATTCAGTGTCTCAAGTGGAGTAAAAACCAAAGAAAAATCATTATAATTCTAATTGGATACACAATTTAAGGCATGCTTGTACATATAGAGTTTGTGATTAGACAATGCTACATACAAATTGAGGACAGTTTTGTGTGCCACACTTTAACATGATAAGCAGATATATATGCAAAGTGGAATGTTACATCATTTGTCTTGGTTTATACTAACACACTAATTATGTTTGTGGTGGTGAGTAATGCTATAAAGTTTTCAAGATAAAGATAAGATTATACTATAAAAAATCAACTATACTTACGACATCATCGAGAATATAAGATAAGTATATAACTATATAATCTATCCTTTAAATTCGAATCCATAATTTATAAAACATAAAGTTCCACTAGTTGCCCAAAAACAACATAGAAAATAAGTGGAATTATTAATTGGATTTATTAAATATCTTACAACAAGTCATCGAATTTACAACAGACACTGACTTACTGAATAACGTCATACGTGTAAGGTATAAGTGTTCCTTCTACTTTGTGATATGCGGTGTCTCATGTTTGATTTATTGTCTTCTTTTTTTTTTAACATATTATGTGCCTCCACAGTCTCTACCTCTTAAATTAGTGACATTTTTAACGTGAAATATATCATGAAATCCAATTACACTCTCGTTGTGTTTTGAGTGAGTCTATAGTCTTGGAGACCACGATAGACCCATAAGAATTGAGAAAGATTATGTTAACTCACGTTCAATTGTGCTTATATTCATCTAACTTGCTATAGCTTGAGAAATATTCCACTAACCCTAGACTCGTTTGTCTGTCGATTTTAGCTAACACTTCAATTATTTTTAGGAGTAAGCAAATGTATCTCTACATTGAATTATCGACTAAATTTGAGGTGTGAGTTGATGTTGTGTATCCAGTAACTAGTGTGCATGAATAATGGTCATCATTGGGCCATAAATAGAAAAATATTTGTTGTAAACCATGTCTCAACCTACGAACCTTCTAATACCTCCTCCATTCTTGTCAACTTAAATACCTTAAAGGTAATATCAACCCTTATAATTGATTTGCAACCCTCTATTCCTTCTTTTCAAAATTCTTGGTCGAGCATCCTATATCTTATAGCTTTGTATTCTCTTCTTTCTGATCATATTTTCTTAGAAATTATGACTTCTTTTTCCCAAAACCAAAGCCTTTGTGGATCTCTTTTCCTTTGAGGATCTTTTTTCCATGTGCAAGAGAATCCTTAATCACTTTAAAATAAAGTTCATGTGTTTATTTCAAATTCAAATTTGCCTCATCGTAAGCCTAGGACCTAACCTTACTCGAGTCATCTAACTGTCCTTTTTCTTTTATTAAAGGGAATGGTTTGCCTAACACTTCTAATATCTCAAGCAATGATATGTTTTATTAATCCTAATTCTTAACTTTAGCAATGAGCTACAGAGCTTGCTTCATCTTTTCTATAGATAGCTTCCTTTATTTCCTCCTTTTCAAAGTTCTAGTTATGGTGTTTATGTGAGGTGATTTAGACCAGGCTTTTTGTTTAGTACCCACTTCTATTAAGATATGTTTTTCGGGGGCATCACCCTTCTTTGCATTGTAAGCTCCCCATTGTACTTGATAGTGACTTAAAGTAACATTAAAACCTTCTCCATGGTAACCATGGATACACTCTTTCTTTCTTTAGGCATGTTATTCTCCTCTATCATGGGTAACGACAGCTTCATGACGGTTAGAATGGATGCCTGAACTTACCCTATAGGTTGGTGTAAGTATCTCTAAATGATCCAGAACCTTGCATATCAATGTATTGTCTTACTAGATCCTGAGTGAATCGCCTAATCTTGGATGGTTTTCCATTTTTTGAGTTACCAAACATTGAAACTATTGCAGTGGTCATCCTATTAATCACAAATCTTCTATTCATCTGCATGTCTTCCTATAGGGATTTGAATCACTTGAATTTAGGCTTCCAAACTTGTTCCACCATTTCCTCTTCCATCTTAGACATTTCTAACCTTTCAGATAATGAGAAAGACACCATAACAATATTCATGGTTGGGAAAAGAGTTTGTATCGCTGACATCTCTTCCTTTCTCTTGTCGACAATATGAGTTATACTCACAACAACCCAGAGTTATCTCAACAACCCTAATTATCTCAACAATATGAGCTATATTCAAAAATCTCCACATTGGCGGGTATCAAACTCTTACAAAGACTTCTTGCACAACAGTTCGTCCTGGAAACTAGGGAGGTACACCTCCTACTTAACACTGAGAAACATGTAATAAGTCCAAACAGTGTATGACCTTGTCACTAGTGACTGTCTTGGTCAACATATTAGTTGTATTCTCTGAAGTGTGAACCTAGTGAAGTAATATTTGTCCGGACGCTAACAACTCCCTGATCTTGTGGAACCTCACATCAATATGCTTGGTCCTAGCATGATACACCTGATTGTTCGCCAAATAGATAGCACTCTGACTATTCTAATGTAATTGAACTCCACCTTGCTCAACACCCAACTCTTTCACTAACTCTATAAGCCATAATGCTTCCTTGATAGTTTCGGCTACTGTCATGTATTCTGCATCAGTTGCAGACATAGCTACTATTGATTGAACTGATGATTTCCATCATATAGCCCCCTGAAAAAGTAAAGTCATATCATGTTGTAGACCTCCTATCATCCTGATCAACTGCATAGTCAGAATCCACATATCCCATAACTAATGGAACACCCCGCTCTATGTTGAACATGATATCACGGTCTGTTGTACCCTTCAAGTACCTTAGGATCCACTTGACTGCTTCCCAATGCTGCTTCCCTGACTTGGAGATGAACTTGCACACTTGACTAACTGCTTGTGCTAAATCTGGTCTAGTGCAAACCATAACATACATCAAACAACCAAATGCACTAGCATAACGAATCTTAGACATGTCTTCAATCCCTGAGTTTGTCTTAAGACATTGTTCCAAAGAAAATTTAAAATGATTCTCCAATGAAGTACTCACAGACTTTGCTTTGCTCATGTCAAATCTGCTCAAAACACTTTCATCATAGCTTTTCTGAGACAACCATAATTTATTAGCTCCCCTATCCTGTGAATTTCCATCCCTAAAATCTTCTATCAAACTCATTACCCAATTTGGTCTTCAACTCATTTACATCATGCAAGTGGTTGGTAGCAATCAACATAAAACAACAACAAAAATAAAAGAGCCATCATCAAAACTCCTCACATAAACACAACTTTTTGTTTTATTGAAATAAAGTTTTTGTTTCATTTAAATAAATTTTTTGTTTTATTTAAATAAATTTAGTTTTCACATAAGTCTCATTTTTGTCAATTACTTAAAAAAATGTTTCATTTAAATAAGTAGTGATGAGACTAAAAGAAGTACACATCATTATTAATCTCTTCAATTAAAAAAATAAATATTGTTATAAGAACTTAAAATGTTAATTATTTGTAACTTTAAAATATATTAAATTTTAAAGTTCAAATGAAACAAAAATTATGATAAAAAATATTAATTTGTCTTTGAAATTTTCAAATTTAAAATATAAATAAATAAAATATGGCAAATTCAAATTACAACAATGCAATCTATAACCAAACGTATATCTATTTAAACCACTAACTACGAGTCAAAGTGAAACCGTGTGACATGTGCTCTCATCAATTTCAATTCCAAATTTGGCATCAAACACCGCAGCATCAAATTCAATTTCAAATTTGGCATCAAACACAGCCATAAAAATGAATAAGTGATAATCTAAAAAGTATGTGATAACCATTAAAATAACAATCCATTCAGTAGCAATATATATTTCAAAAAGAAAACATCTATCAAAATCAAGTACTAAGCAATAAACATCAGTACCAGGGAAGTAAAAGTATACTTCGTTACATGTTCGTCTGATATATTTTGAGAACCGAGATAGCAATAAACTTAATATGTGGTGTCATTATTCTCTGGTATCTGAAACCATGACCGATATAAACTTGAGTAATAAGCAGATGCACCAACCAAAATCATACCAAAACTGCTCATGAGCGACATCACTAAATGTTAAGGAAACATATACAAATGCATCAACCAACATATCCTCTGCCTGCAACAGACTCTTCTATCCATCGAGAAAGAGATGCTTTCAACAGGAAAAAGGACTATCTATCTTATATGTCAATGCATCAAATAAATTAAAACTTGAAAGCTCGAATTGTTGCGCGGTTGCATTGACAAAAGAGCAGACTGCAACAATAGAAAACAGAGTTAGTTTTCAGTAGCTGCAAAAGGTAGTGTTCCGGAAGCAAAATAGCAAATGCAAAAATAAACAAACCTGCCTTTTGAGTAAAACTCAGTCATCAAGATAATAATAAGAACCCGCATGTTTTTGCTCTCTGTCCTTGGTTGAATCAAGTTTGTTGATCCTTGGACGGAAATTAGTTGGGTCTCTTCTAAATGTGATATCAAGATGCTGCAACAGTGATTACATTAGGCAATCATGCAAACAAATACTACAACATACATTTTAATTTTCTGCATGCACTATTATACTTAAATTTTTATTAAGTAACGGAACCCTTGAAAAATAATGACACTTACGGATAAGAAAAGATTCATCCCAGTGAGCAGTGATTGTGGACAATTTGCCTGACAATCAATTGAAGGTTGACCCTCATAAACAATAACTCTGTCAGCAAGATAAGTTGCCATGATGAAATCATGCTCAACCACAAAAGCTGTCTTCTTTGCATGAAGAATAAACCTTTTGATGACTTTCGCAGCAACAATACGTTGTTCAGAATCAAGATATGCACTTGGCTCATCTATCAGATAAATGTCTGCAGGCTGTTGTGACAAGAAGATGGCAACCGGTCAGAAAACTATAAATGCTATTTAGTTTGAAACGAATAGGATTGTACATCTCAAGTAGGAAAACAAACACAACAAAGCCAATAGATATAGTTTCAAAAATCTTGCCACAGCGTCAGCATAAATAGAAGCCTACTGTAGTAGAACAGTTATGGATCAGGAATTCAATTAATATTTACTTTGAATTAGAATGTATACACTAAAGAGATAAAAAGAATGGTCTCAACAAAGCCAGGAACTTGACACAGCATTTGACTTGTTTATATTGTATTGAAAGAAATCCAGCAGACATCACCAACAAGAATTTGACTTCTCAAAAGTGGGAAGTATAACTCAACCATAGACAAAATATTAAACAGTTGATGCGTACATTTATAACAATTCATAGATTTCATAAGGATATAATCCTTTAATTTTGTCATCATTCAAAACTAAATTGCTCAGTCTGAAAGGAAATTATAAAGGAAACAATGAAGCTATTCACGAAATTAAAAGGGAAATAAAAAACAGAACAGACACTAGAGTAAAGGTGCACAAGCAATCTCGTGCAGTTCTGATGGATGAAACTTAAAATACCTTTCCAAGACAAAGGCATAAGGCAACTCTTTGCAACTCTCCACCAGAAAGATTCACAACTTCTTGGTCCATCAACTGTTCGATAAGTAGGGGTTTCATCACATCTGACATAAATTGGGGATGAGTATATGCATCACGAATTTTTTGATGTAGCAGGTGTCTAACAGTTGATTGGAACTTGGGGCTAATTTTTTGAGGTTTGTATGAAACATTGAACTCAGGCATCTCCACCTCAGATCCACCTTCTATAACATCAGGTTTCAATAAACCAGCCTGAACAAAAGGAGAAGGTGAATAGACATGATAAAAATTATGTGGTATTGCAGTTTGATAAAGAAAAAAGGCTAAAAGAATACCAGCATTCGAATGAATGTTGTCTTTCCCGTCCCATTCTCACCAAGCATCACAACAATCTGAGAATCTGTAAATTCTCCTTCAACTACACGAAGCCTGAAATTGCCTTGAGTTTTGGTCATACTTGGGTATTTGTATCGAGCATACGATTGAGCCTCTTCAGCCGTTTCCTGGGGAGTCTCTGCAACCTAGACACAACATAAAGAAAGGTTAATTAGATAAATTTGGTGTTTTGTTTAAAAAAGAAAAAAATATAGAACAGAAATTCAGATTAACAAAAATTAATTTATTAGAATATTTTCATTTTGAGATGCTGAAAGTCTTATCATAAAATAATATAAAAGGTCAAATAAAAACTACACTGTAGGTTCTTTTATTAAAGTCTAAATAAGTGACTTATATTTTCTTATTACTCTGTAAGTTCCTATTATTAATGATTCATTAACTTATTGAAAGATAATATAATATCGCCCAATAAGTTCTTATACATGATTAAAGTTTTTAAAAAAAATATAAAGGCACGTGATTAGGGACTTATTTAGAAGAAAAACTAGGAAAACTTTAAACTATAAAGACCTAAATAAAAATTCCAACAAAATATAACGACATACAAATATAACTCGATTTAATATAAATGATGCAACACAGGAAACAATTGCCATACGTTTATATGAATAAAGACCTAAATGAAAACTGTAACAGAATATAAGGACTTGCAAATACAAATTAATCTAATATATATGATGCAACACAAAAGGAAATATTTGTTGGGTTTATTTGAATAACAAAATTTACCGAATAAATCTCAGTGCTGAAATATTCATTTTTACCACCCCCAAATTGGCTTTATATTTTGTAAATGGGAGGTGGGAGATAGATTATATAAATACCTTGAAGGTAAGAGAGTCCTCCCGAAACCTAAGATTTTCTGTTGGAACAAAACCAGACAAGAAGATATTAATTCCTTCTCTGACTGAGAAGGGAAGTGTTACAACTCCATAAGCACCAGGCTTGCCATACAAACAGCAAATAAAGTCTGATAAGTAGTCCAAGACACTAAGATCGTGCTCAACAACAATTACATAGCTGCAAAAAAGACAAATTGCAAATAAAATAAAGATTTATCTTAACCAGAAATCAAGGAGTACAAATAGTGTTATTGACAATACTTGTAGTGGAAATTACTGAGAGAAAATAAACAAACCTATTAGGCCTTAGCAAAGACCGGACAACTTGTGCAGCTTTCAGTCTCTGTTTCACATCAAGATAACTGGAAGGTTCGTCAAACATGTATATCTCAGCATTTTGGATGGCAACAACTGCAATCGCAAACCTTTGGAGCTCACCCCCTGATAGATCACCAACATTACGATCTATAACTTGATTAAGTTCAAGATCAGCACAGAGTTCTTCCTTCATATCTCTTTCATTCTTTTGGTCTAGAACCTGCCCTACATTCCCTTGCACAGCTTTTGGAATGTGATCAACATACTGAGGCTTGATGATAGCCTGTATAATAATATATATTGAATATTGAAGTGAGCACATTTGGAAATCGGAAGGAAAAACTTTTTTCAAGTGTCAGGCTATCTTATCAGAACAAATTACAAAAACAGCTCAATTTAAATTAATGAACATTCAGAAAACTGTAAGCACATCAAATGCTAGGCTATCAAGTAAAGATTAAAATGCTTTTAAAAAATAAGGGAATCTGATCTGGTTGTTATAATGCTCTACATTTACTTCTAGCACAGAATCAGTACTGAAACATGAAATCATATATAAGACTCTCTAGTAAAATTCTATTGTCCCTCTTCAAATATCACAAGATGAATTAATTATTTTTTATCACAAAAATGACCCCTAGTTAAATAACAAGAATTAAGACACCAACCATTTTGGCAAGAGAATGTCCAGTATTGACAAATTCAATTAATGTAAAAACTAGTTTTCTAAATTCTTGTGTTTTGACTTTGACGAAGATGGTCTAACATACAGGGACAGAGGTAGTAACAAACTACAGGTTTCAAAGATTCCAAACAATGGTTGTATTCACTTTAATAAGGTCTTCCCATCTGTATTAGTGAAGTACTTTGATGATATGGTTAATAATAAACTAACGGGTATCAAGGGTGGACTAGGATTTTTCCCAGGTCTGTAAACATTATTTCTTACCAGACCTCTACTAGTAGTTACACTTGTACATGGCAATGCAACACTCACAAATCACAGTCAATGCCAACATGATAAACTGTGAATTTGTGTACCCCTTCTCAATTATAGAAATTCTCCAGGAAGTTCATAATAATTAAAAAATAGGTTGAAGAATAAAAAGAATACAGAAAAACTAATTTGTAGCAAAAAAAATTACAGGTTAGAGAAACACGTAATAACTGTTTCATAAAGTCACCAAGTAAAAATCATTAAGATATCTCTGCACATATACATTATGATATAGAATAAGAACATAGACATCACCTTTAAATCATCCTCTAGAATGCGAGTAAAGTAATTCTGTAATTCAGATCCTCGAAAATAGGTCAAAATTTCCTGCCAATCAGGGGGATTCTACAAACAAAAAGCTAAGTTAAAATGAATGCAATAAAACCTCACACATGTCTGTCCATATTCAAAAAACAAATTTGATTCTTACAGTGAAACGACCCAAGTTTGGCTTCAATTTTCCAGCCAAAACCTTAAGTGCAGTGGACTTCCCAATTCCATTTGTCCCAACCAAACCAAGCACTTGCCCCGGCCTCGGAACCGGCAACCTACAATTACAACCCTTTAAATACAACACCCAAAGAAAAACATTCTAACACAAACTTGTCAAAAAACGCACCTGTGAAGCTTAAAAGTGTTAGGACCATATCTGTGAGTGGTGTCTTTATCCAAATCCTTAGGTAAATTGATAATTTGAATAGCTTCAAAAGGACATTTCTACACCCATGCATAACAACAAAACAAAACAAACCCATCAATATAAACCCAACACTCTTTATCTATCAAAAAAAAAGTAAACAAGGAATATTGAATACCTTAACGCAAATACCGCATCCAATGCACAATTCCTCAGATATGTAAGCAATCTTCGATTGAGAAGAAACCTCGATACATAATCTCCCTGTAATTACACTCAGATCATCGAAATTCAGACACTTAACAACAAAAAAGCTGAATCTAAGGTTGAAGTGAAAAAATGAATCTTACCGGTTCTGACGACGGGGCAACTCTTCTTACACTCCTGACGACACTTTTTTGGCTTGCATCTGTCGTTGCTAACGATGGCAATACGCGTCAATCGATCTGACATGTTGCCCTACACCACCTTAATCGAGAATTTACGAAGGTGGCGTGAGATTGCGTCGAAGCAGAAGGAGTCGAAGCTGAAGAGAAAGCAAAGTTAGGTTTTTGTTTCAATGTCTTTGAATCGGGTTTGTGGGTCTGATTCTATCTTATTGTATTCTATTGGGCTTGTTAACATTTTTGGTTGTTTTATGAAGGATAGTGTAATAAAAATAAAATACATGTTTTTGACTTTTTTTTTATAATAATACATAAATATCTAACATGTACAAATTAATAAAATATAAGTCATAAATATCTAACCTAATACAAATTAGTAAAATAACAAAAAAAATTGATTATTATATATTAATTTAATATTTAATATAAAAATATTTAATTAATATAAAATTTAGTAAAGTGTGTATTATTTTTTTAGTTAATCAACATAAATATTAATATAAATTTTAAATTTTAAATTATGTGAGCCAAAAAAGATATTTAGGACCATACAAACAAGTCCTAGTGAAAGTGGAAATAATCAGAAATGCATTTTCGATTTATATTGGATGTGCATTTTCGGAATCAATTTAAGCGTAAAATGGGACGAATCTCAAAAACGAATTTTGAATGAATTACATGTGTGGAGGTGTGCACCGCAAATATATTTTTTATTTTCAGAAGCAATTTTATAATTTCGCATAGTGCGTTGGAAAGGCATGAGGTGGAATAAGAAATTCTATTTTATCATCCTATAGGTTTTTTTAAAGGATAGTGTAGCGGCAGGAAAATCTGAGACCGAAGCCATTGGATTTGACTCGACTCGTTATTTCAGTGAAAGTCGTCACCGCGCTTTATTATTTCCAAAGAAAATGGCAAAAGAGCAAAATAAACCCAAAGAGAAGTTTTTGAAACAAAAACAACAAAAAGAGATCTTAGGTACGGGTGTTGATTATAAGAGGGGAAGGTTTTAAGCACCCCTCATATTTGTGGTACTCCACAGGAACCTTTTTGAAAAAATTTGTGTTTATTGTGTGCAAAAGAAAGGTTTGTTTGATTTTTTTAAAATAAGCTCGGCAAGACATTACATCTCGTGCCTACATACCTCATCGGTGTAATGGAGAAGTCAGAGCTAATGTAGTTCCACTTAAAAGGAAATACTTTTAAAAGGAATAAACACTTTATCATCATAGGAGAGAATACTCAGCCATTGATCTTAAACATGAGAACAGATGGATCATTTGCGTCACAAATGAAAGAAAGGCTCCAACTTGGATAAAATCGACAAGTATGTCACTAGCTCTCTCGAGTGGAAAAGATTTCATCATATCAATCATTATCAAGATCGTGGGGTATCGCATCTCACTACAACAATTAATTGTGTCTAACCTTTGAAAGAAATGCCAATAAAGGCAAAAGATATTTTGAAGAAAGATTTTTTAAAAGAGTTTGCAAACATAAGAAGATGTTGGAAAAAGGGAGAAGATTTTGAAAATCTAAGAAGGGTGAAGGAGATGAAGGGACTATCCTAGAGCGTAAAATAAAAGCTAAGGAAAGAACGATCTAACCAAAATAAGAAGCCAACACTTGACATTAAGAGTCAAGGTAGATTTCCCATCCTTTGGAATACCAACACTAACACAATACCACTTGGGGATCAAGATGAACTTGATTATCTTTAGCATGACTTGCACCAAGCCTTTGGAATACATCATAAAATTTTGACGAAAATCGGGCAGAGTAACGGCTGTGTGTACAGATGAATTCCTTATCACAATGCCTTGGAATTAACCATCAAGGACTTTCAAGGAAATACCTGCATACACAAACAGAAAACAACCCAATGCCTTGGAGTAAACTCCAAGGACTTTCAGACAGAATAACAGTATAACAAGGTCCAGAGGTGCTAAGGCCAAAAGGTCAAGATCTCCACAATGCTCGGGATAGTAACCAATAGTCCATATATCCTTAAGTGTTTTTTATGATTTTTTAGCTGTTTATTAGTGTTTTGACACAAAAATAGAGTATGGTCCAAATGGACAAAAGGAAAATGGCGGAAACATAAACAATACGTCCAAATGGATAAAGGGAAAATCGCGGAAATATAAACAATACGTCCAAATGGACAAAGGGAAAATAGCGGAAACATAAACAATACGTCCAAATGGACAAAGGGAAAATAGCGGAAACATAAACATGATGAATGATAAAATAAAGCATAAAGCGAGAAATATAAAGAGCAATATAATAAAATGCGGAAATTAAAGTTAATTGTTAGCAAGATGAAGATCGATGGTGAGTGAATGATGATTTCGGATTTAAATTCGATGAAAGTTTATCAGAAGCTTGATAAAATCATAGCGACTACACAATAAACTTCCATAAGTCTTAAATCAACCGCATACAATATCTGCCATAATTGATCTTTTTCGATTCGGGACTATGAATGTTGCACTATGTTAAGCAGATCACCAAGTAACTTATGTAGAAGTTACCCAACAACGAGGCCAGTCATCAATTTTTGTGCTAATGCATGCGAGAAAAACGATATGTAGATCGTTCTCCGAAAGCAATACCGCACGAAAAGAAAATAGGTAGCGGTCTCATCTTCATCAAGAATCCAAAAGAATTTAAATGATATTGAAGACTTTCATCGACCAGCAAAATAAATAAAAAATAAAATATGGAATCACATTCAAAATTTCCTTCCATTTTCAAGTTCAATCACTTAATATTGCGGATTCGGATTTTGATCTTATTCACGCTCTAAGTCCATTGACTTTGAAGAGGAATTAGACCTCTAAACTTGTGATTCAAAGAAAATATCAAAAGAATTGAGTGGGAGAAGAGTTGGAACCAAAAACAAATTTAAAAGGAAAAAAAACCACATTCTATCAGCATGAAATCGATTTCATCAGGAGGTAAATTGATTTCATGAGTGCATTTTTCAGCAAAAACAACATTCAAAGGAGAAAAGCTTGCTCACACATAAAACCAAACACCTTATAATCTTGGATCCATTTGTGCACGAAAATCCATCAAATAACAAGCAATTGGCACAAATATAACACCAAAGGTGTAGCAAACAAAATCAATAATAGATCACATCTTGAAGAATGGAATGGATATAGAGATTTACCACTTTCTTGCTCAAAAATTCAAATCTACTTCAAGAATAACCAACAAATGCTTTGATCTTCCACAATTGATGATGAACAATGAAAGAAAAGAGTGAATGAATGAAGGTTTAGTTCAAGAATTAGTAAGATTCAATATGAATCTTACTAATCTTATGAAAATGAACTTTGGGTGAGAGGGTTTTTGGAGAGAAGACGAATTCAAGAGAAATTCTAGCAAGGTAAGTTTGGCTATCAAAGCTTGTGAAATGAAGAGGTAGAGGCCTCTATTTATAGAATTATGAGTGAGGGTGGTGGAAAATTGGTCATTGTCTCTTGGAGATTAATTAGAATTTAATTAGTAAGAGGGTGGGATTATAGTAATGAGGTGAAAATTAGTGGGAAATAAAAATGATCAAGTAAATGAAATTGGTGCTAACCATCAAATGGTGCACATGTCATCAAATGAGGGTGTATGATAGGGTTTAATCATGAGGAGGCATGGAATTATGAGATCAAGAATATTCTCCCAAAAATGGTACCAAAGATCACTAAACTAGATAATTCTTCATTTTTGCCAAACTTGCTGCATGAAATCGATTTACCCAGGAGGGAAATCGATTTCCTTAGTGTAAAAATGAGAATCTGGCATAAATTGCAGGAGGGAAATCGATTTACCCAGGAGGGAAATTGATTTCATCAGCTGCATGAAAAATCTATTTCATCCAGAGGAAAATTTATTTCATCAGCTGTATGAAATTTATTTCATCCAAAGGGAAATCTATTTCATCTGTCAGAAATGTTGAAAATGCCTTGTTTAATGGATGCCTTGGCTTGGTACCTACAAAATACAAACATACAAAAAGAACAAGCAATATTTTAGGTATTTTGGTTAGTATAACACATATACAAGCTAAACAAACACTGGTGCTTGATGGTCCCCCTCAGAGATGAAGTGAGCATAACACCAAAAATGAAACCTCAAGAGTGTGATCTTGATTGATGATTGCAATGCAAATAATGTATGATCTTAGGGTCAAAATTTGGGATATGACAGATAGTGTAATAAAGATAAATCAATCTTACCTAAATGAATTTGGAAAGAAATAGAAGTATAAAATCACCTGAATATCTCCATTGGTTTGGTTTGGCTAAGTTTTTAACCTTTTTCAAAAATGGAACTGAATCAACCTAATCGGTTTGGTTCGGTTGATCGGTTTACAAAGTTGTTTTTCCAAACATTTTCCTCATCAGTGTATTTTCCATAATCATATTTTTAGTGTATTTTATGCTATTGGTTTTTAAAATAATATATTTCATGTAATTTATTTCATGCTCTATTTTTTTCAAATAAATTACGAGTTCCTCTTAATCCATGTGAAACAATGGCATGATTTTTCACTGCATCATGAAATAAGTCCACAGTCATATATAAAAGTTGACACTTGGCATTAGAAGATTAGAAAGGGATTTAAAATCTTAACAAATATAACACACCAAATCATACATCAATTAACATGTTTCACACCTCAAACATACATCAAAACTATTTTGTATAAAGAATTTTGTTGAAGAAGAAGACACAAAAAAGTTAAAAAAATGAAAATTAAGGAAAAGAATTTGAACACAAAGAATACGACCATAATAATAACGGTAGAGAGCAATAATTGTGGCAGACAGTGAGAGTAGAAGTTTTTGTGATTTATAGTTTCTATTTTCTAAGTTTTTGAGTTTGGTTCTAGATGATTGTTTTCTTGATAGGGAGGAAGTGTAAACAAAGATGGAGAGCGGTTGGACCGATACAAAATTTGAGCTTAATAAATGAGTGAAATAAAATATTTATAGCATAATTATTTATATTGGTTCGATTCATAGGTTTGATGGTTCCTAAAAACTAAAACCGAGAATCGAACCGAACCACATTGGTTTTCATTGGTTCGGTTCGATTTTAGAACCGAACCAAAAAACATTCGATTTCATTTTGATTTGGTTTAGTTTGTCGGTTTAATTGATTTTTCTGATCCACTTACACCCCTAGTTATAACTTATAATTCATGTGTTTGAAATATCAAACCTAATATAACTTATTTTGTAGTTCATAAATATTCACATTCAATTTTATACTAATAATATGCACAAACTTTTAAGCATTCTATTTATAATAAATCGCACAACCATTTTCATAACTTCCATTATATAAAACAACAACAAAAAATAGTTTCTTCCCGTGAATCCAGATGGGTTAACAAACCTCGAATGATTTCAAATGAGTTAATTCTAAAAAATTACCAAACCTATTTTAGATATTAGCCTAATTTTTTAAACTTAAAATGTATAACAGCTCCCCGTCAAATTACAAATTTACATATCTTAAAAATCTAAAATATATGATAGTGCCCGTCAAAATATTATAAACTATCTAAATATCCCCCTGCAACCTAAATCTTAAGATTAAAATCAAACTTATAACCTAATTTGCAATAACAATTTTCATAATGAAAAGAATAATCATATATAAATTTATTGTAAAATTTTATAAATAAAAATATAAATTAAAAAAACTAAAAAATATCATCAATTTTTTATTAAAAACGTGAGAGCGGGTCAAAACTTTTTAAATTTAAAATAGCGAGACTATTTTTGTGAATTAAATAAAATTGAAAATTAAAATTGAAAAAACATAAATGAAATAATTAAGTAGTCATCTACTCGTGCGGTTGCGCAATGTCGGATTAAATAAGAATAATAAAATGATTGTTTTATTGCCATAATTGAAATATGAAATTACAATGTTTAAGACTCTATAATGGAAATTTAAACCACACTCTTGTCCATTATTGTTCACCTATCAAATAGATAAAATTATTATAATTATAGTTAATGTATGTTATTTTCTACATTTCTATAAAGAGACAAAACTTACTTTTATGCAATGATAAAATTTTATGTTATATGTACTAATTAAATAAAATGATAATACGTAATTGTAGAAATGTAATAAGAATGATCTTTTTTATAATAAATTTATGTATTTTTCTATCATAATTGTATCATGTTCTTTATCAAAAATAAATATTTATAAATTTTTGTAGTATAAATGATAATGTTTTATCATAAAAACACCAACATTTTTTTATATATTGAAATTTTAATATAATTTATTATATTTTAATAATAGTTTAATTATAGTTAATATATTACCAAAATTTTAAAAAGAAAAACTTAAATAAATTTAATAAGAACAACCACATAAATTTTAAATACTTAAAGTAAAATCATATTTAAAAAATTAAATTTTTGAACATTAAAGGTAAGTCAGGTTTAATATTAAATAATATTTTCTTTTATTTATTATATTTGAAATAAAAATAAGTTATATTAAATTAGAAGGAGCTAAGTTTTTTTTCTTATATTATGTCATATAGAAAATATTATATAATATATGAAACATATAGAAAATATTTTCTTTTATATATATATGACACAAAATATTCAATTCGAGTATAAAAAACATATAAATTTATTATGTATAATTTATTTATAAATATAGAAATAAATGATGAATAAAAAGTGATAAATATTGATTAAAAAGGTATGTATAGGTTTTAAAAAATTATAAAAAAACATTTTATGGCATAAATTTATTCTATAATTATATTATGTAATTATAAAAGAGACTAATTATAATTACTAAAGGAGATTTTGTTAATTTTGTTTATAAAATATTTTCTATATGTTTCATATTTTTATTGGACATCAACACTAATTTTGATTTATCTTTGACTTATACTATATCAATAAATTGTTTTTGAAACCATATCTTTATTATATATTATTTGATAAAAATCAAATAAATAAAAATTATATATCTTAGTTTTAATCGTTAGTTGGTCCATTGGTGATTGGCGCAGGACTTGTTAGGGAGAACCACAGTTCGATCTCCGCAACTGCGATCGGGAGGGAGCTGGAACCACTTGATGTCAGAACTGACTCTCGAACCGGACTAAACCGGTGGTAATCGAGGATTTACGAAGGTGGCGTGTGATTGGATCAAAGCAGAAGGGTTCTTTCATAATGGAGTCGAAGCGCAAGGGTTCGAAAGCATAAAGATAAAAGCAAAGCTAGGTTTTTTGTTTCAATTTGCTTGAATCGAGTATGTGGATCTAATGCTATCAGATTGTATCGTATTGGGCTTGTTAACATTTTTGGTTGCTTTATTATCGTATAGTTTTTTTAAAGGATAGTATAATAATAATAATAATGTAGAAAAATTAAGTTTTATATAAATCAATTTTTAAATAAAATAGAATTATAAAATCATCCTTATGAAATAATCAACTATCTAACTAAGATTAAAATATGCCTAAGCACTCCCTATTTTACTCTTCATTCAAAAATAAAAATACACTGAAATAGTCATTTACAGTAATTGACGAATTGTTTACCTTGGAAATTGGTAAACAACGTTATTCTCTTTTTAAAGGTTACTTTGCGAGACCGACTAGGAAATCTCATAACAATGCTTCAGTTTCTAAAGTGTATTAACAAGAGTTATAAGTAAATTATGTTGTAAAAGCGTTTGACACGACGTCAAAGTTGTTCGTTTGCATAAAGGAACGTTCAAAGAACTTTGAAAAGGAAAAGACAAAACTTGTAAAGAGTAATAAAACTTGGTAAAAGGGTAAATTGAAGGTAGGTAAAAACACAAGAAAAGGGGGTTTGAATTGTGTTTTCAAAACTTTGCCCTTCTTAGAAAAATATTCGTTTAGATAAACATTAGCGCATGCAATAAATAGAAAGATGACACATTCGTTTATCCAGGTTTCCATTAGAAAAGGTTAGTCATGTCCTCCCGCCAAGGTGATTTCGCCTTAGATAAGGACTTAATCCACTAATCATAGAAATGATTACAATTGCACGGGCCAACTGTTGGTGACTAATAATAAAACATTGATCAATCATGTTAGTGATCTCTTAAGAATTCTGACCCAACTGGTCCCATAAGAGATATAAAGATCAATGCCTTCTTTAAGAATTCGGACCTAACTGGCCCCATAAAGAAGATTTTCCCAAAGCACTTTGACCAGATTGTTAGTGATTCCTTAAGAATTATGACCCAACTAGTCCCTTAAGAGATATAACGATCAACGAATCCTTTAAGAATTCAGACTCAACTGGTCCCTTAAAGAAGATTTCCCACGATGACATCCAGTCACCGTCTTCTTGAGTATACAGACTAAGACTAGTCACTAAAGGAGTAATCAATAAAAATTGATTAATAGTTGTGTTTACAAGAGTGCTTCTTAAAAGCATATTACACAAAAGTTTAAGTACATGCAACACAAAGTGTTAAGCAAGATATGAGCGACAACTTCTTGCTTTTACATATTCTACAAAGATGTTTTTGATATTTGCTAATGTGTATCTTGTAGTAATCTTCTCTTCTTTTTATTGTCCTTCGGCTTCAGCTTCTTTCTCATCAACTTTTGGAGTTTGCACTAACAACATCTTTGGCTTGAATAGTTGCAATCCTTAGCTTTGGCTTGTTCAACTTCTAGCATACTTTTGGTTATTCACTTTCCAACAGCGTTTCTCCCGAAGTCTTGATCTTCATTTGTACTCTTCAAGGAAAGAGACGTTGAGAGGATAGAAAAGTCTTTTCTTCAAAGCCAACGGTTACTTTCCAACAAATATAAGTGTAGATGTTGGATGTAGGAACACATTACTTCCTTAGCCTTGTAGCTTGCAACTTTGATGTGATGGCATGAAAGACAACTTTTGAATAGTACGAATGTTTTGATATTTACGATTTGTTGAGCAGACCGTTGTATTGAATCTTCATGAGAAAGTTTCTTGATCTTATTTTCATTTTGATGTACTTCTGATTCTGAAATAGAGGCTTGGAATAAATCACTTTATTTTCTTTGTTCTTTTGATGATGTATCTGATGAGTAGTTTAGAAACTACTTTGTTGGGATATCATAAGAACATTAGAACTCAATATGAGCAAAACTTTGTCTTTCAGAAATAATGACAACGGTCTTTCTGAAGTACGACACAGATTTTCCTAGATCAAATATGTATATGAAGAGATAACTAATTTAATAGTGGGACAGTACGAGCAATACAAGCTATAGTGTTTGAGTCCTTTCAAAATAGAACAATGTCTTCAGTTAATAGTGTAACATCATATATGAGGAACACGTATAGATGTATGAACAAGAGTCATCGACTACACTGTATTTTAGATTGAATCATTATCCGCTGATCTTTGACTATGTCTTCTGAATAATGAGCAACAACTCTTTTGATGAATATATCTTTGACATTTGATATCGACGTGATAACTTGTATCTTATGTAGACTTGATTCTGATCTGGAGTAGCAATATCTTGTAGACTTTGTTTCTTCTGGAGACGCTTGGGACTTCTGAAGCAGTAGCTTGTTGAGAAGTATTGTGGAGATCTTCTTTCTGATTCATTCAACATCCCATGTACCTACAGAAATGAAAGAGAGTAGTCTTTCTGACAACAGTATTTCTGATGATTCTTTAGACAACAGTCCTAAATCATACAGAGCTTTCTGATCTGCACACTCAAGAAAATATTAGAAACAAAATTGTTTACATATAAAATATATGTGTTGTTATCATAAAAACTTAGAGATGAGGTGTAGAAACAAATCTTGTTCTAACATAAATGACATAACATTTGAAATTAAAAGAAAGTTGGTGATTCAAACATACAATGCCCTTGCTTGACTCATTTCTTTTGTAGCTTGGTTACTTTGAGTGCTAGCATACAGGTTTGCATAAGTTTGAACACCCGTACAACTATGTACAAAGTTTTATTTATACTACAAAAGTGTATCTGCTTTTTGGCGGTCTTTGTCTCTTTGCACGCCACGTATACTCTCGGGTTTTCTAAATTTTCCTTCTCGTGTACCCACGTTCTCCACTTTGGTTGCCCATGTCTGATTTTTTATTACTTTGTACGAACATGCCTTTGAATGGGCCTTATTCTCGCATCGAATTTCTCAAATCTTAAGGCCTATTCGACTTCATATATGCTTATGGTCGGTTATGCTTGTCGACTTTACTTTCAAACTCCCTTGGATGGATTTCTCTTTCTGTCGAAATCTCAGTCAACACTAACACATCAATTTTTCTAGGAGGTGGTGATAACTCGTGCCTCTAGCGCCATTTTTTTGAACAGGAACTTTAAATCCTTCTTTTTATTTATCAGGCAGTGGCGGAGCCACGTTATGACTTGGGAAGGCCATGGTCACCCCATCATATTTTTTTTAACATAGAATTTATATGTTGTCATACTAATAGTTGGTACTTTAATTCAAGAATTTAAATATAAATGATATCATAATAATACAAACAAGGCGTGTATGGGCTAGTTTGTCAATCAAAACGTAGTGTGTAGAAAAAGCAAAGTAAGTATATAGCAGGATATAAGGTCAATTGTTTTATGAATAATAAATATACAATTACAAAATTATTTTCTAATAAACTTTACTACAAAAATAAGGAGGCATAATTAAAATATAGTTAACCTCAAATTGAAATACAACTTTTTAAAATTTCAATTTAATAATTAGAATACCCAAACCTCAAATTATAAAATTCTTTTAAAACTCAATTCCATAAGCTAAATATACAAAAATATATTAATAAAATAATATTAATATTATTTATATTGTAGTGACAAAATTTTAAAATGTGTGAATATCTTATTATACCCCTTGAATTTCTTAGGCACCTGACAAAATTTCAATAATGTCCTCTGTAGATGTATATCTGAAAGCATATTTTTTTTTAAAAAAATTTAATTTTTTCCGTTAGTACATCTACGGAAGCGTAAAAAACATAGTAAACATTAAGAAAATTCAAATTATTTCAGTCCAACAATTTATAATTTAGTTTTTTTTATTTGATGTTCTCCAACATCAACAATAAATAATTTATTAAACATGTAAGAGTTATGCAATTGTAATAAAGATTTTAAAACCTCAACAGATCATCAGTTCGATCAAATTATTGGATCGCTTGATTATTATTCGGACCAATAAATCACTTGTTGGACCACATAACTACTAACTTATTTATACAAATTAAAATTAAAAAATTCATGAAATAATTTTTTTTAAACTATCTATAGAATTATCAATGCAAGTATGTTGATAAAAAGTCTTACATAAAATTTCAACTTTCCAACATAATAAGTTTTAAATATTTTAAAAAATTCTGTCAAAAAAAATTAAAAATAAAATGTAACACAATTATAAAATAAAATAATTTTTAAATAAAGTCAATAAGAACATAGCTCAAACTAAACAAATTTTTATTAAATTAGTTTATCTCCCAATTCACGGTTTAATCAATCCAACCGTTCAATTTAAATTGAGTTTTATAATACTGATTATAATAGAACATATAAAAATTTAATTATTTATTGATAAATACTCCACATTATAATAACTGTTTTTATTTCTATGACCACAAACAAAAACAATTTAACAATAAAAAATATTGAAAATAAATTGAAAAATAATATAAAATGTCTATTTTTTGAAATTATCAATTTAATTTGAAAGGAAATAAATTTAATTTTATATATATATATATATATATATATATATATATATATATATATATATATATATATATATATATATAAAAGAAATTAATTTAGACCGGCGGCCATCCCAATCTTTTTGGCCTGGCTCCGCCACTGTTATTAGGGTCCTCACTTTCTCCTAGCTTAGAGACACGGTTCCCTTGGCCATAGAGAGCTTATATATCATCTCACAAACGACTTCTTTATATTTTTCTCGTTGAACTAACTTCATTAAAAAGCCCATTAAAAGGTGGCTTTTTTCCAGACTCGACAACTCTAAACACGAGAAGTTATGAAGGGCCTTATAGTCAACAGGGAAGTCATTGAGAAAAGGGAGGCAAGATCAAATGAACTTAATGGCATTAAACGCATGATCGCTCCATCGAGAAGGATGAGGGAGAATCACCCTTTGTTGGCAATGGGTTCCCCCTCCGTCTTACCTTCTTCAAGGATCGTAATTTGACCATCCTTCGGAACTTGAGAATGAACCTCAACTTGTTTTTTGATCTTATGTGGGTGGGCATTGGTAGGTGTATGGTCCCTAACATGCATTTTAACCTCACTTGTCATTAGACCGCCTAAGAAGCTTTCAGGGTTGTCTGTCTATTAGTGTTTTGCTTTCTTCTTAGCCATAAGTTCCTTCCTATCGGTCAGAGGAAACTAAGACATCTTCTCTGCAGGAAATACATAAGAAAAACATAAGCATTTTAATAGATTGGCAATCTCAAAATAAGGGTCTCAAGACTATAACCTCATTCAAGTACTCGTTTATTCCGCTATCTTCTCTCTGATCTAGAGTGACCATGGCGCGAGAACTCGTGACTTCAGAATCATTCAATACTTGAACCATCTCTTGCTCAAATAAGGTGAGAAATTCAAAGTCGAAGCCAATGATAATTTTTGGATCTCTTGTCCATGACAATGGGAAACGTGGGGCGATATTCGTCCCAGCCAACCATAGAGGCACAACCTCTCTCTAACCCTCACGAACTTGTCCGTCCATTTTTTGTAGGGTTTTTAGTGGGGGCTTGAACAGTTTTCTTCCTAATAAGGTTCATAGGATCACCCAGTCACTTTTTACGCTGATTTTGGTGCCATAGAAAGAGAAGAATATCTCAACGGTATGGAAAACTTCCAATCGTCAACATATAATTTTGAACACCCTAATCATGCTTTAGATGCTGGGCGTAACCTGAGATTGAGCAACCTTTGCAGTCTCTAGAAACTCAACTTCAAACAACGTGAATGATATAAAAAATCCTAACTCATAAATGACAAGGACATGCAGATACAAGTAAGGGGTGAGCGAGCCACCTAGTGTGGCCATATTGGCCCTCTCCTTCTTAGAACATGGCTCCAAAATCATATCATCCTCATGTCCATTATTGGAAAGTCTGATCTCCACTGAAAAATTAGCGATCATGTCCTCACTAAAGTACAGAAACACGAAATCTTTGACGTTGAAACATTTAGCATATGTTTCTGCTATTGGTTTCTGATAAAAATAAGAGGAGCTATATAATAACTATCAGAATTTTCAAGGTTCTCACAACTCCTGGAGGTCTAAATTCATGACGGCATTGCACAACCACTCTTTAACATTTTAATCTTTAACGATCACCATTGAGAAAAAAGAAATGAAAGGATTGTAGAATCATTCCTGGTAATGAAGTTAAGATTATGTGTCGGGAAGAACTAAGAGCGGGTGCACTTTGCACTAGTAGAGCTCCTAAGAAAATGGATGGAAACTTGAGAGACGAACATATGAGAAAAAAAAGGTTAATGAGGCAAAGCTATGATCCTTTTACAGGAATTAGAAGTTTAATCGTATGGGTAATCAACAACCTCCTGTAACACCCCATTTCTACCCGACAAATATATATAAATCAGAGTTTTCAAAATTTCTCAATAAACAAATGAGGCGTCACATAATCAAAACAAATCAACTCGTCGCATAAAGCGGATACATAGCACCTTTGAAACAGAATAACTTATTTTATTAAAAAACAAAGGAATCACTTAAACAAGTACTCAATAAAATATCTTCAGTTAACTTATCATTTTGTTCAACCAAGATAACACAATTAAACAGCAACATCATGAATGACATAAATCGTTCCCCCAAGAGTGCTACGTATCAGAGCGACAACCGACTCGAGTAACGACAACTAAATCTTCATACTTGAATACCTGCACGTTGCCAATATAAAGGCAACGACAAAATAAGAGAAAAGGGTGAGATATCAAATCATATAAGTGGGTGTATGATAATTACATGCTAGGATTCAGACATATAAAATCATCACATCACAAGTATCAATAGCTACTATACACATCATACTTCTACAGTTCATTAGTCTCACATACTTTTCATCACACAACAAGTCATAATCATGTACATGATATCATCCAATAAATTTCACATATTCAAGTATACACAAGGTTTAGTAGTATAATACTCACAGGATTCAATACTATTATTTCAAATATATACACAATCCATCATTATCACATATTCACACATTTAACGAATTATGTATCAAAACATCACCAATTTCAAATATTCACATCTCATGTACACATAACAATCACATAAATGCATATATTCAAACATCACATAACCTCAATGTGACTCAATGCAAGACATGTGACTCTATGCATGTGGTACCCAATGTGGACCCAAAGTTCCACCGCTTCCGATTCATATAGAATCTAGTCACGCTTCAGACCCGGACAAGATCGAAGCCACAAAATGTAAACATATAGTTTACCGCTTTCCGAATTCACTCTAGAATCCAAGCCGCTTCCGATCCGGACAAGATCAAAGCTACTACGCATGTTTCCAATTAAGGATCAACGTAATCTACGTCTATTTCCATTCAAGGATCACCGTCTGATACCATGTGAACCCACAGTTTCACCGCTTCCACAATAAAGCCGACAATGCTATGAATGAATGTACAATTAACAACAATATATGCAATTAAGATTATCTCTTCAATCTTAACTTACCGCATACCACAATAATCGAACTCTATGAATTATCCACCAATTTGTACACAACATTCACAACACATAGATATTATTCACATATAAAAGGCCAATTAATCCATTACGATTCACAAAATCTAATTAACACTGGTAACCATACTATCTCATGTTAATTTTCATTTTGCCAATTATATATGAACATACACTATCACATAATGACTAAGTCATCAAGTAATCATTCTCCACAATTGTATTTAAATAGCATACACTCACTCGCACACCTCATGAATATCATACCACATAACATATCAACAAATGTTATTCATAATTCATCGATTCATAACTCACATATACATAATTACATGTTATTCACACAACAACATCAATTAATTCAATAAGTCCCAACCAATTCTATCCTATCACATAGATAATAACATTGGCTTCCTAATGCTTCAAACGGCGCATAAAAGAAGTTACGGATCAAAAGATATGACATGACACGGTTAATTCAACTTCTTAATAAAAGCATATTATTGTTAAATCATCACAAGGCATCATCATTGGCTCATACAGTTCAAATACATACAACTAATTGCATGTAGCATACAACATCATTATCAATTCATACCGCTCAAACACATACAAAAAAATATAAGTTATATTAAATTATTATCTAATGGTTTTCAATCCAATTTAATAAGATAGGAATTTTTTTTAGCTTTTCAACGGTCCAAACGGCGCATCAAACGGACACCTGAGTCAAAAGTTATTGAATTTATAAGTTTTTCAAAATGCTGTCAAAACCATAAAATTTGCTGTTACGAAAATACTGTCAAAAACCAGAAAATTGCTGTTGCGAAAATACTGTCAGCTGTTGCAAAAATACTGTTTGCTGTTGCGAAAATACTACTGTCCAGCCCAAATTTTTCACCATAAAACCATGTTAATCCATCATTTTTCATGAAATAAATAGTTATACAACATATATATATTATATAGCAACTATTAGGATCATAAAAACAAGATTCTAAGCTCCATTAATTTTCACCAAAATTCCAAATCAACCATTTTCCAGTGAAACTTAAACATATATATATATATATATATATATATATATATATATATATATATATATATATATATATATATATATATATATATATATATATATGCACTAAATCATGTTCTATACACATACCCATTCATGGAATTCAATATAGAAACATCATAGCATATATAAATCATCAATTTCATGGATTGAAACATAGATTCATGTTAGAGTTTTCAAGAATATAACAAATCCCCAAATCCTAACTTCATGATATCTAACCCATTCCAAATCATGCATTTTCTAACTCAATCATCATTACCCTTTTATATCTACTTATAATCTCTTAGATTCACACCCTTACCTTTTGATTTTAATCCACCCTCTTCAAGAATCTACAATCCTCTCTTCTTTCTCTGCTATGCTCTCTTCTTCTCTATTCTTGTTCTCTTCGTTATGACAACACCACTCTTAAAACCTCTAAAACCCTAATATAAAATTCAGTTGGGCTTAGTGTTTAAATCCTCTCTTTATTTAATATCCTCCAAAATCAATTTAGGCCCAATAAGAGATATAGCTCAAATAATCAATTATATCACTTATAATAATAATTCCTTCTATATAATAATTCTGACTTATAAATAATATTATTCTTAATATTATTTTCCGACTATCCGACTTCAATTTATATCATTCCAAATACGCCCTTAAATAACACCGACAATCCAAATTAGACTAAATCAAATATTTAAATCCTCCAATAATTTAATTAACCAATTTAATTAAATTCGGGGTGTTACACCTCCCACTAGGCATCCTAAAGATTAAAAAAGATTCCCCACGTCAGTGACACACATGAGGAATCAAGGCCAAATTGGTTTCCTATGGCTAAATCTTCATCGATCTCTTTTAATATTGTGCATGCTTTTCATCTCAATTGACGTATAGGGATTTACCTCAGTTGACGTCTAAGGATTCACCCCATTGATACTTGGAGATTTATCCCACGCTTGAGGGACTCGTCTCATGCTTGAGGGACTCGCATCGTGTCTAAGGGACTTGTCAAGATAAGGACGGGAAAGAAAACTAAATCACTGGCTCTTTCCAAGCCCTTCTGCTTGAGAGACTTTGTATTGATATATTTGTAAATGGCCCACAAGAGACTGTGCATAAGGTTCACTAATGAGAGGCGATATAACATATTGTCCACACCAGCCTCATAGCCATCCATTTCTTGGTTGTGTCGTTCGTTTCCTGGATTACACACTCGTACGGGGAAATCTGAAAGGGACATGTCCTGATCCACAACTGTACAGGAGAGAAAGTTAAAAGGGAAGATCATGTTTTCATGAATAATAAGGAATTGACTACCCACTCCCCACGTTACTAGAAGCGGTTGCTATTTTCTAAGAGGCTGAGACCCAAACCCAAGGGTTTCTATAAATATCTCAACCCTAAGGTTAAGGGGGACATTCAATTTATTATGCAAAACACCGCATACAAAGCTTCTCACCATCCATGCATGAGCAAACTCTAACACCACAACCATCATAAAAATCTCTGACAACCCCTAACTACTAAGGGTTGTCACATATTGTACTTTTAGCAGATACACACTTATTGACAAGGGATCTAGAAGCACTTATTTGTTTCCACTATTCTAGACATTGACATTAAGGAACATATTCAACATAACAATCACATAAATGCATATATTCAAACATCACATAACCTCAATGTGACTCAATGCAAGACATGTGACTCTATGCATGTGGTACCCAATGTGGACCCAAAGTTCCACCGCTTCCGATTCATATAGAATCTAGTCACGCTTCAGACCCGGACAAGATCGAAGCCACAAAATGTAAACATATAGTTTACCGCTTTCCGAATTCACTCTAGAATCCAAGCCGCTTCCGATCCGGACAAGATCAAAGCTACTACGCATGTTTCCAATTAAGGATCAACGTAATCTACGTCTATTTCCATTCAAGGATCACCGTCTGATACCATGTGAACCCACAGTTTCACCGCTTCCACAATAAAGCCGACAATGCTATGAATGAATGTACAATTAACAACAATATATGCAATTAAGATTATCTCTTCAATCTTAACTTACCGCATACCACAATAATCGAACTCTATGAATTATCCACCAATTTGTACACAACATTCACAACACATAGATATTATTCACATATAAAAGGCCAATTAATCCATTACGATTCACAAAATCTAATTAACACTGGTAACCATACTATCTCATGTTAATTTTCATTTTGCCAATTATATATGAACATACACTATCACATAATGACTAAGTCATCAAGTAATCATTCTCCACAATTGTATTTAAATAGCATACACTCACTCGCACACCTCATGAATATCATACCACATAACATATCAACAAATGTTATTCATAATTCATCGATTCATAACTCACATATACATAATTACATGTTATTCACACAACAACATCAATTAATTCAATAAGTCCCAACCAATTCTATCCTATCACATAGATAATAACATTGGCTTCCTAATGCTTCAAACGGCGCATAAAAGAAGTTACGGATCAAAAGATATGACATGACACGGTTAATTCAACTTCTTAATAAAAGCATATTATTGTTAAATCATCACAAGGCATCATCATTGGCTCATACAGTTCAAATACATACAACTAATTGCATGTAGCATACAACATCATTATCAATTCATACCGCTCAAACACATACAAAAAAATATAAGTTATATTAAATTATTATCTAATGGTTTTCAATCCAATTTAATAAGATAGGAATTTTTTTTAGCTTTTCAACGGTCCAAACGGCGCATCAAACGGACACCTGAGTCAAAAGTTATTGAATTTATAAGTTTTTCAAAATGCTGTCAAAACCATAAAATTTGCTGTTACGAAAATACTGTCAAAAACCAGAAAATTGCTGTTGCGAAAATACTGTCAGCTGTTGCAAAAATACTGTTTGCTGTTGCGAAAATACTACTGTCCAGCCCAAATTTTTCACCATAAAACCATGTTAATCCATCATTTTTCATGAAATAAATAGTTATACAACATATATATATTATATAGCAACTATTAGGATCATAAAAACAAGATTCTAAGCTCCATTAATTTTCACCAAAATTCCAAATCAACCATTTTCCAGTGAAACTTAAACATATATATATATATATATATATATATATATATATATATATATATATATATATATATATATATATATATATATATATATATATATATATATATATATATATATATATATATATATATATATATATATGCACTAAATCATGTTCTATACACATACCCATTCATGGAATTCAATATAGAAACATCATAGCATATATAAATCATCAATTTCATGGATTGAAACATAGATTCATGTTAGAGTTTTCAAGAATATAACAAATCCCCAAATCCTAACTTCATGATATCTAACCCATTCCAAATCATGCATTTTCTAACTCAATCATCATTACCCTTTTATATCTACTTATAATCTCTTAGATTCACACCCTTACCTTTTGATTTTAATCCACCCTCTTCAAGAATCTACAATCCTCTCTTCTTTCTCTGCTATGCTCTCTTCTTCTCTATTCTTGTTCTCTTCGTTATGACAACACCACTCTTAAAACCTCTAAAACCCTAATATAAAATTCAGTTGGGCTTAGTGTTTAAATCCTCTCTTTATTTAATATCCTCCAAAATCAATTTAGGCCCAATAAGAGATATAGCTCAAATAATCAATTATATCACTTATAATAATAATTCCTTCTATATAATAATTCTGACTTATAAATAATATTATTCTTAATATTATTTTCCGACTATCCGACTTCAATTTATATCATTCCAAATACGCCCTTAAATAACACCGACAATCCAAATTAGACTAAATCAAATATTTAAATCCTCCAATAATTTAATTAACCAATTTAATTAAATTCGGGGTGTTACACCTCCCACTAGGCATCCTAAAGATTAAAAAAGATTCCCCACGTCAGTGACACACATGAGGAATCAAGGCCAAATTGGTTTCCTATGGCTAAATCTTCATCGATCTCTTTTAATATTGTGCATGCTTTTCATCTCAATTGACGTATAGGGATTTACCTCAGTTGACGTCTAAGGATTCACCCCATTGATACTTGGAGATTTATCCCACGCTTGAGGGACTCGTCTCATGCTTGAGGGACTCGCATCGTGTCTAAGGGACTTGTCAAGATAAGGACGGGAAAGAAAACTAAATCACTGGCTCTTTCCAAGCCCTTCTGCTTGAGAGACTTTGTATTGATATATTTGTAAATGGCCCACAAGAGACTGTGCATAAGGTTCACTAATGAGAGGCGATATAACATATTGTCCACACCAGCCTCATAGCCATCCATTTCTTGGTTGTGTCGTTCGTTTCCTGGATTACACACTCGTACGGGGAAATCTGAAAGGGACATGTCCTGATCCACAACTGTACAGGAGAGAAAGTTAAAAGGGAAGATCATGTTTTCATGAATAATAAGGAATTGACTACCCACTCCCCACGTTACTAGAAGCGGTTGCTATTTTCTAAGAGGCTGAGACCCAAACCCAAGGGTTTCTATAAATATCTCAACCCTAAGGTTAAGGGGGACATTCAATTTATTATGCAAAACACCGCATACAAAGCTTCTCACCATCCATGCATGAGCAAACTCTAACACCACAACCATCATAAAAATCTCTGACAACCCCTAACTACTAAGGGTTGTCACATATTGTACTTTTAGCAGATACACACTTATTGACAAGGGATCTAGAAGCACTTATTTGTTTCCACTATTCTAGACATTGACATTAAGGAACATATTCAAACCAAATAGATTGCACTGTCTATCTCAAATTCAGTTACAATAACGAAGTTATGTTTATCCATTAAGATCCCAATGATCTCTACAACATAATATAACCTACTAAAGAGTACTCAAATCAAGCTTCACTGCAAATATAAGGTTAATCTTCTAAGGATGATCACACATTAGCCCACTCACACACCATCTTTGTGCATATATTGTGCCTTACTTTAGCATTAGCGTGTCTTTGCATATACACCCATTTACATGGAGAACGAGCATACAAGAAGAATGTGCATAGATTAAAGCATCACACTTGAAGATCACATCTAGTGACACACTGGCTCAGCTGATCCACCTTGTAAATTAACACGAGCAGACTTTGATTTTGTCACATTATTTGCAAATTTTATACAGTTTATACTATTATTAATTTGAGTGTTGTCAATTTGTTTGCCGGTTCAATTTTGTGATTCTGAATTTGTCTTGCTTTTGATATATTCTATGAATTTAAGAACCTTTATTGCAACAACAATAGATCTATATTCCATGTTAATGTGAATTTACCACTTTCCCGATCCGCATCTATTATAATTTGGTAAAAATGACACATGCATCATCCAAATTATTTACAGTATATCAATCAAAGAGGAACAACTATATCAAATATTTTGCTATCTTTAAAAAAAGTTGAGCTAGACCAAAAATAAAATCATGGATGCAACCTTCCATTCAAGTAATGAGACAAACTTTCCCTCATTGCCACACCCTTCTCATCCACACCTTCACAAATAAGTTGACTATACCCTGAGTCATGATTATGACGATACAAACATAGCAATTCATCCTTCACTTCATCTTGCATGTCAATAACAATGTTGTGAAGTAAGCAACAGACCAGAATGATCCTCGGCAACCGATGCTTGTCCGGCCGCCACATATTTCCATGAATGATTCTCCACATTTCCTTCAGCCTTGCCAATGCTCTCTGTGCCACCATTCTTGTTTCCAAATGCAGCTTATTAAACTTTGCTTTCTGTTCTGATTCCAAGAGTTCTTTCTCTTCATAAGGAACAATCAGGTAAGGTAGTAGTGGATAACCTGAATCACCTATAATATATTCCCTTATTTCTGTTACTTCAGAAATTTTTAATTTCTTTCCATTGAGTCTTTCTCCTTTGTTGCAAAGTTTGTTGAAATTTGAGCTCTCGAATATCGACCAGTCTTTCATTTTACCAGGCCAACCGGTGACTATGTCGCGGAATTTCATGTCAGGATCGACTATTGCTTGCAAAACCATGCTGTGATTTTTCTTATGATCAAGCCACACATTACTCGAATGTTCGGATGCAGGTAAACAAATTGTGATGTGAGTAACATCAACGGCGCCGCAGCAATTCGGGAAGCCTTGTATTTTCTCAAATTTTGACTTGATGGTATTCAACTCCTCTTGTGTTGAAGGCCATTGTAGATGATGAAGTGCTCTTTCTTCCATGGAAACCACAAATCGCCATGTGACTTGCGAAACAGTTGAGTGGCTTAGCCCAAACGAATCGCCAATTGTGACTAGCGAGTCACCGGTTCCTAATCTTCTTAATGACACGGCCACTTGATCAAACAAAGACATTGGCTTTCCGTTTGAAAACGTAAAATGCGCAGATTTTGTCGCTATATCATCCTTGACAAGTGAACATATGTACTCAAATGTCTTTCTGGAGATCTTTGGTGGTGACTTCTGATGACCTGCAAATCAACACAAGTTCTTAACTAAATTATAAGCATAGTTTAAGACAGTAACATGCTTGAGTTACAGAAACATATGAAAATTATATTATAATCATTTATATAATAAGATTATATAAATGATAATGTTCCTGGCAATAACATGATCCTAGAAAACTGTACTAAATTGGCATCACTAATGATCACACAACCGAAAAAACACTAAAGTTTGCGAGATATGTAAGTTTGAGTTGAAGAATAGCATAATATGATGAACCTGCATAAAATGGTATTGGCTTTTCGATAACCTATACAATAGTACAATTTGTTTTCTATAATGTATTGAGGCTGATGCTATTTTGGAACAAGCCAAAGATAAAACAAATGCAAACAATGAAGCTAAAATTTGTTCTGTTATGGTTCCTGCTATTTCGCATGCTAATTTCAACCATCTGATATACTTGAGCAGAACATAATTTGTAGGATAAAATGCCTTGTTCAAACTGCAAAAGTATTGAAGTATTCTATCAATTAAGTTATTTCAGACTTACATCTCTAAAAGAAAAACGCGCTCAAATAACAAAATTTAGCAGAAAGCCTAAACAGATCACCAAGAACAAACCATCAATCTTCATTGACATATAGGGCACACTATCAGCAATGTACTATATGGTCCCCAAATCGTAATTCGAGACACTATCATGATTGATAAGATAGCACAACACCATCAGAACGAAAATGAACTCAGAAATTCACATTAGGGATCTTTATCTTATAGTATATAGAATTCCAATGACAAAGGGCAGTAAAACATAGAGTTTGAAATTAAAGAAGAAAATTGAAAAGCAACCAACACAGTCATGATAGAAAAGTGAAGCAATTATATAAATTGAAAATACCATTGATCTTCCTTGACAAATCATCCCACCAATCTACAACAACACCCTCTTTGTCAGATGAGCCAGAAGAAGCAGAAACATTATTATTATTTTCTGTCTTTCTTCTCTTTTTGATTCCTCTTATAGGACCCATCACAACAAAGCCTACAAGAAAGAATTCAAAGGGTCAAAGATAATATAGATAGAGAGAGTAATAAGTAGCACAATACTTACATGTATGATTGATGTTATTTGTTAAAAACATGCAAGAAAAACAACATTAAGTTATGTTGGGTTGGTTAAAGACAATGTGTAAACAAGTGAAGTGGTGAGGGACATAGATATTAGATATGATATGGGTTTGTGTGCCTTGTGAAGAAGAAGAAAAGAAAAAGAATATCAAACCAACCATGTCAAAATAGACAGAGACAGAATCGTACCTTAGAGTCTTCGACCTCTCCCACAAATTTTTGTTTATTCATGGTTTGGTTATCATGAGTAAATTTATATATCCACCTCATTCAATTTAATTAGGTAAAAGAAAGAGAAAAATGTTAGACTGTTTTATATAAGAAAAGTTTTTTTTATTTAAATTTGTTGATTTATAAATTTTAATAAATTGTTTATATTATTATATCTATACAACATATAATCTATGAGAATAATATTCATACAATGTCAGTCAGTGTAAAGTTATTTTACACATTCAACCAATAAAAAATCAAAAAAATACTATGTCATTAAAAGTTTTTTAAAATAAAAATGGGGTGTAATTAGATGTATGGTTGTGATTGGTCGACAGTGTAAAACCATTTTATACTGTCAGTGCATGACTTCTTTTCTCATAATCTATACTATATATACATTTATAAATTTAATAAATTGTTCATATTATTTAATTTCAATTATGTCATTTTTTAGTTTTTGTTTTTAATCTCAACTTTTCTTTTTCTTACAATTATAGATAGCGATTTGCATATTTCTTCCATTCCATTTTTTATTTTTTATAAATAATTAAAATTAAATAAAAAATAAACACACAAATAATACCATTTATATTTTTACCCGCATATCCAATAAAGAAAACGGACAGAAGGAAACACGGGTGCCCATCTGAATGCTAATAAATATAAAATAAATAATTTATTAATTTAAGTAACACATATCACTTGACTTACATCATCCATAATTTTCATACAAGGGAAGTTTGAATTATATTATGCTTTTTATAAAGTTAAATATGTATTAAATTTTAATCATTTTAGCATAAATTAATATTTTTGTAATAAAAATTAATTTTAAGTCACCATTGTAAGAAAAAACTTTAAGCCGAAATCAAATTTTTTATAACCTCAAATATTAATAATGTAATAATAATAATAATAATTAATTTTAAATATTTATGATTAATTTAAGATTTTTTAATATAAAATTAATTTTAATTAGTTTATTTTGAACATGTTTAATCTTATAACCTTTTAGTTTAGAAAATGATATTAATGATATTATGAATAAAAATCTATACTATATATAAAGGCTTCGAAAATGATATTAATGATATTGTGAATAAAAATCTATATTATATATATAGGCAAAACATGAGTTTAAACATTCATTGGTATATTCGGATATGCATACCACCCGAAAATATTGTTGTTGTACCAGCTTGCTCCAAGATCACTCCTACCACTATTTCATTCTCTTCATTTTCCTCAATAATCAAAACCTACCACAAAACCTTAACTACTCTCAATCAACTTTTCATCTCCAAACGAAGTTTCAAGTGTTTTATCATATCAAATAGAGCATAGAAAGCTGCAATTTAAGGTAAACTTTCCTGATTTCATCTCTCATTTTCTTGCATTGATGTTGAGTTTCAGATAAAAAAACAACGTCACTTTGGATATGCATATTCGAAATCCACCTACTATATTTCAGATTTGCATATCTGAAATATGCCCTGTTACAGAAACATAATTTTTTTAAATAGATTTTCTGTTTTGGTCCGTTTTAGATATGGTGCACCCCGACATGTTTTCCAAAGCTGTTGTAAATGTTTCGGACAAGGTGAATGATGATGCTAAGTCGGATGAGGTGAAAATGACGTTAAAACGATTGATATCGAGATAGATGTTCGATAACAATTTATAAATGATTAAGTTTTCAGTGCTCAACAACATATGCTTGAATGAGTCCGAATGGAAACTAGCAAACCCAGGTTTGACGTTGTGATTGGAAGGTTCGACAATGACACTATTAGAAGGCAAACATTTGTAATTATGAGACGCGAGAATATTGCGTGAATATTGTAGGGTGGATGATATCTGGAGGTTTAATGTCATTTCTGGTATACATAATCATGCGTTAAACACCAAGCTACAAGGTCATCCAATTGTATGTCGGCTTAAGCCGGAGGAGAAAGAAATTATTTCAGAAATATCGATAATTAAATTTGTACCGAGAAACATACTTGCCGATTTGAAACGGAAAAGACCACAAAGTATTTCAAATATCATGCAGATATACAATGAACATTATCAACGGAACATGGCGAATAAAAGTCTGAGATCTAAAATGCAACAACTTTTGAAATTTTTGGACGATAACCATTATGTTTTAAGAAAGTGTGTGAGGATAAAGTCAGTGTCCATGACATTTTTTGGACTCATTCAGAAAGTATCAAGTTGTTCAATACATTTCCATCCGTCCATATAATTGATTCAACATACAAGACCAATAAGTATAGGCTTCCGCTTCTAGAAGTTATTGGTGTCACTTCTATGCAGAATGCATTTTCGGTTGGATTTTCTTTTTTGGAATCTGAGAAAGAAAATAAAGTTACATGGGCATTGGATATCTAGGAGCTTGTGTGTCAAATATCCATATTTGCATTTATGCATTTTTGGTACATTTCAGGAGCTAATGTGTCAAATATCCATATTTTCTAAAATACGTTGAATCTACTATTCTTGATCAGGTGAAAAAGAAAGTTGTGTGTGAATGGACAGAGTTAGACATTTGGGAAACATAACAGCTAACAGAGTCGACTTTGCACATTTGGCGTTGAAGAAATGGTTGGGTGATAGCAAGGGAGATCTTTGTAGAGAATGGTACACGGTGAACCAAATGCTCCAAAACCAACATAATGAAATTCAAACAACTTTTGGTCAGAGCATAACTGTGGTAGAACACCGACTCAAAGACAACACTCTCTACTCGCAGTTGGTTCTCAACATATCCCGGACTGGAATGAATTTTATTTTTCATGAAGCGAAGTGAGTAGAAACGACGAGGCCAGATAGTTTGAAGTGTGGATGTACAATTAAGAAAGCTTACGAGCTTCCATGTGCTTGTCTCATTTCTAAAATGATGGATCTAACTTCCCTCATACGTATGAAAGAGGTCTACACTCATTAGAAAAGAACATGATTTGATGACTACGGTACATCGAAGGCTATTTGGGGAAGAATTTAGACTTCTGCTCTTTTTCTATGTTTTAATTTAGCTCTATCCTTTTTTACTTCTTGAGGTTTGTTATATTTGTTGTTTCTAGATGATGTAAACATGTTATTACTACACCTACCATATTTGCTTTCCTTCCATGGTTCAGTTGAAGTTTTACGCAGTGGAGATGCATGTATCCATACACCATACGACTAAAAACTTTCCCCTTAATTGTCTCCTATTTCGTCATAGTCTCGTATTTGGTGTTCAATTGTTTCATCAGGCCCGACCATGTGCCTGTGGAAACAGTGCCACAACACAGGACCTCAAACACTTATGGACCTCAATTTTTTTAATATAAAATAAACGATATGTTTCTATATGTTATTTTAGTTCCAAATAATGATAACTTTCCATTTGTATTTAGCGCAGTGGTGGAGTAGTAGTTTTGTGAAAAAGGTTCGTGGATTCTATCCCTTAAATAAGCTTATTTTGTTATTTTATTTAATTTACAAAGTTGAAAACAATTGATATTTATATGTTATGTAATGAAAACAGTTTTTCATATCACATACTATATATATTTTCTTTCAATAAACTTGATTGATTCAATTTCTCTTATAATTATGAGAAGAAATGTTTGGCTATCCACCATCCTACATCTTTGAGAGTTGTTTTTTCTGTTTTTTTTTTTTAAATTGTAAATAATACTTTTTGAATTATCTTTTAATATTTAAAGATCTATCTTAAAATTAACTCATTTATTATATTTTTATATAAAAATATGTATTATCTTTCTAAAAATGTATTATTGTTTTTTTAAATAATAATATGTTTAGAAAGTTAAGAAATATTATTATTTTTAACTAAATCATTATAATTAAATTATTCAATTTCAATGAGTTTTTGACAACCTAATTTAATCTCGTCTATATATAATACTACAAATTATTTGTAAAGTTTTATAACATTTTTCACTAACTTATCTTTCTTTCATATTATCATATTAACTATTAATGAAATTTAGAAGTATTTTCTAATGAGAAATACTAATAATAAAAATATATATTAGTAGGAGTGGTTATTAATGTCAGTATATACATGTTAAATCAAATTTTAACATAGTGTTTTAAAATTTTGAAGGTCTCATAATTGTAAATCTATTTTTAAAATGTAAAATTGTAAATATAAGTATTTATCTATTAGTGTGAGTTGATACACATTACAGTAATTTGGGGCAAAAACTTTATAAATAAGTCAAATACAATAAAAATAAATAAATACAACAATATTATTTATACATGTTAAAGTGCAATTGAAATAGTTATTAATATTTTTTTAATTTTTTTAATATTTTTTTAATCCTTTTAAGATTTGAATAGGGCCTCTCAATTGTTTGGGTCGGCCCTGTCTTTCACAAACATAGCAGAAATTGAGGAGCCTTTCAAAATTGAAGAAAAGTTTAAATGCCCTATTTTTGAATCGAACCAAAGTATCTCTCCTGTTATTTCCTCAAATCAATTGAAAATTAGATTCTTATAAACTTTCCCATTTCGCACCCATCCCTCTAATTCCATTTCTTCAATCACCCCCATAAAGTTACCTAGCTTTTTTACCATTTCTCCAGTCCTCATTTTGAATGGAAGTTCATAAATTTGGGCTCTGAATCAACCATGATCCATGTCTAGTTTTGCCAGTTTCTCTTCACTAGAAACACGTTTAAGGATGAGGAAGTTTTGCTCGAAACTCCGATGGACGTTTTTAAGGGAACATTTAGTATCACGAGTTGAAGGAAACCTGGAAAGGAAGATGTTCTTTTAAGGTTTTGGACATCCACATAATTTTTTAGCCACCACACTTGTTTCATTGTGAGCTTGAATGCTCAAATATTGTAAGGATTATTTGTACAGTTGACTAGTGTGCGCTTGAACACTTCGTCACTTCATATATTTTCTTCCTCAGCTGTAATACCTTCTTTGTCTTTCGATAGGTTAATTTATTTCCACCATTTCATGGGTAACAACTACTTAAGAAGAGGTTTAGATAAGTAGAGGTTTCAAGGAGGAAAAGGGTTTTCAATTCGTCAGAAGTTGAAGGATGGGGTTGACAGGGGTATGGTGAAGCCAGAATCGAAGGGCTGAGGTAGAAAGAAATTTTGTTGATTAAGAAAGATATAGGTAAGAATAGGTTAGGGTTAAAAGCACGTTTGGATTTTTTACGGTAGCAACGAGAGCGATTTAGATGAAGACGATGGAGGGATTCATAAGGGGTTGAGGTTAGGGCGGATAGAGTAGGGTCCAGGAAGGTTAGATGAATTTGAGGAATAACAAAGCATAAAACCACCACAGTGATAGGGGATACCAAAACTAGATGGGAAAAAATCATCACACAATTGGAGAAAGCAACCCTCACTATCCAGGAAAGGAGATGCCATCACAAACTTGTGTCGAGAGTAGGAAGAAGAGAAAATCTCAAGGTTGTATATGTTGGAAAAGTGATTCCATCCACAGGGGTGAGTTGTGGTATTTAAATTTCGCGATTGAATTTAGGTTTTTGTTACTAAAAATGTGAATTGCGTTAGTATCAAGATCATAATTAAAAAAACAGAAAATAAAGGCGATAAAAATAAATGATTTAAAAGTAAAAGATAAGTGTTAGAGAGATGACATTAGTGATCTATCCAAGTTCGGCCGAACGTTAGTCTATTCCTATCCCCAAGAGATATTTTTGAGATTTGACTATACAATTGAGCTTTTACAGGTTATGCTCATGAACCTTCGATACAAATGAATCACAAGATTTTACAATTGATTATCCCTAACCAAAAGAAAGCTTTTCCACTGGCTGAGCTTGTAACACCCGTATAATTTTAATATTAATTTAATTTGGAATATTGGATTAATAATTAGAATTATTAAGGATTTTGTGAAAATAATGGTTTATGGCATTTGGGCCATGTGAGAAATAGTAAAAGAGGGGGTGTGGTATAGGAAGGCCCTTTACTAATTTTATTATTATTTTCATAAAATAATTTGAATTGGGAAGGAAAGAATAGAACGTGAAAAGAGAGAAGTTGGAACACGAAGAACGTGAAAGAGGAACAAAGAGGAAGAGACCAAAGATCAAGAATTTGGCTAAGGTAAGGGGGGACTCTTCCGATTATCATCTCTTATTGTGATTATAGATGAATAGTGTATGAATAGTTGTGTTGTTGAGTCAATTCGGTTTGAATGTCAGAGTTAGGTTTTGGTTCCTAAGAATTGGTTTAGATTTTTGGGATTTTAACGTGTGGATTGATATGTGATGATAGATTAATCTGTATGAACGAATCCTATGAATGAAAATGTGTAAATGGACTGTTTTAGACTCAAAATCATGAACTGGTATGAGTAGAAACGAGTGAGAATTGGACTGTTACAAAACTGCTGAATTCTGGGCATTTTCTGGTTTTTCGCGTATGGAACAGTGTCATACGCGTATGAGGGACATTCCCCAAGGGCTATACGCGTATGATACGCTGCTGCCCTGTCCCAAAATACACTGTACTGGCTATTTGCGTATGAGGAGCGTATGAGGATGCTCATACGCGTAAGGAAATTTTAAAAGAGGAAAATGATTCTGGTGATAGCGTATGGCAAGGCTGATACGCGTATGAGGTTGCTTCTAGGAAAAATCTGGTCCTGGTGATACGCGTATGGTACGCGTATGGGCAAAGGGTGATACGCGTATGGGCTTGGTGATACGCGTATGGCTTATGTATGTGAAATTTCTGTTTTGTGATTTTTCTGGAAAGTTCTATGATGCGTAACTTTCGATCTGTAGGCCTGTTTTGTGTGCTGTTTGAGAATGAGTAAACCTTGTGATGTGATTTTGTGGTTTACTGATAATTGATTGTATTGAATGATGTTAATGTATATATGAACATGCTTAATAACGATGATGATGATGATGAAATGAGTATATATGATGCTACTCATAGAATGGAGATGATGAAAGTATGTTATATATATGTTTGCATGCATTCATAAATATTGATGAGGGCTGAATCCTAGATGATGAGAGGGTTCAGTGAATGGCAGAATTCCCATTGTGTGGAATTTGTGCTGGCAGGGCCGTATCTGGATGATGATAGATTGGTCGGTGGGTGATTCCCATTGATGATGTTGGTACCACATGCATAGAGTCAGTTGCATTCATTTGCATGGATTTTATAACATGACTATATGTATGCTATTGTATTGTTTTGGTGGTATGTGTTTGTATGTTGATGGATGATCTGGATATAGATGAGTCGGGTGAATAATATAACTGTTGATGTACTGTTATTTATAATGCAATAATATTTGTTAATTGCGAATGAGACTCACCCTTACACTATATTTTTCAGATTGAGGATAGCGGCTTCGACTCGGTGAGGATTAGCTCATGAGTCAATGTGTCAGTTAGCGTCAGGTCATGCTCTGATAGATGTAACACTGGGGAACGTTGTTTTAAATTATGACATTAACTCTGTTTTGTTTATTTTATTTGAGGACTAAAGCATTGATGATGTAATGCTAGTTTGACGACTTATTCCGCTGTGTAAACATGAGATAGTCTGTTTATGAGTTATGTTAAGATGTTTCTTCGGTGAATGCATGACATACGACTGATGTTGTTTTATTTTTATATTGAATTGTGACGCCCTTGTGCATGTTACTCTGATTTAATTTGACTAATTACCGCGGGGTTAGAAGGGTGTTACAGAGCTAGCAAATTGATTAGAGATTTAACCGGCTGATCTCAATAACAAAATAAAACTTTTCTAGACTAAGTTCTAGAACCAAACTGAAATTTTAAGTCTGGTTAATCTCAAGAACCAAAACAATTTCCCAAGAATATCACATTCTTGAGAGTAACAACATGGCACGATACTAATAGAACTTCTTCCTCACAACCAATTTTCACTTGCAAGGCATTAATGCAACATTGGTGAAAAAAAATATTTAGAGAGAAATAAGATAGATAAAATGATAAGAATTAGAGAAAATGTGAAATCTTGTGTGTAGTGAAGGGGAGATGCACCTCCTTTATATAGGAGGGGAATTGGCTCAAAAAGGAAATGGCTTGTGAGGTAATTAACTCACCTAATCGATCAGGTCATAAGTCTAATAAATTAGGTACCACAAATAATTGATTATTTGTGTCCAAAAAGGAAGGTTTTGATAGAGAGCCATTACTAATGTTTAAGACATTGTCATAATCGATTATACAATTGATTTTGCTTCATCTAATCGATTAGGCTTAGGATCTAATCGATTAAGTAGTTTAAAATTTTCTTCTAAAGAAGCTGACAGTCTTCTGATAAATTGGTTAGGCACTGAAAACATTTTTAGGTGTTTTGTTGGGTAAAAAGAGGTTTCAAAAATCTTTTATGTGTGTGTGAGTTGCCTTAATATCATAGGAGTTACTCTCCTACTTTCGCAAAACTCTGGTCATTCTGACAGACACAACTAGACGAGCTTTCACATTTCCTATCTTTCACCACTACGAGACTCTTAAGTTCCTTTGCTAGATGCACCAATCAAATAAGCAGTTCAATGGAACTTTGAGTCTCCTTACTTGATGCGGCTTGAGATGTCTTCAAGTTAATCACCATCATCAAAGAGCTGGAAAGTTATTACCACCGACTTCAACAATCATTGGTGTCGTCATCACCAAAACACTTAGGAGAATTGTCAGTAGGATTATCAGCTTCATGTCTGCAAGCACATAGGTCCATAACATTGTTTTATATTTTCAATATTGTGTTCTTACAAACGTGTGATCTTTATAATTTGATCTAGAATACCAAAATTTCAAATATGAGTTGAGATGTTTGTTCTAATGGATAAAAGTCAAGTTTTTGTTATGCTATTCTAGCTTGGCTCTCTCGCTCCTCCACCTCTTCTATGTCTATAAGGAGTTAAGATCCTCTTCATTTTTCCCTCTTTCCATTTTCTTCATTATTATAATTTTATGTGTAAATACACATATCTAAAATCTAAAATATCTGATATATATTTAATAATTATTTAATTTTATAAAAAAAACTATAATAATGAAATTTTCTATTTCTTTAAAAAAAATAGAGAGAATTCATACACGACTATAAGTCATACTCAATATTTATAGCCATCACAAAATAATTAATGTCCACTAGATTTATGTGCACCAACTAGAAATTTGTTGCAATTAAAAATTGTGTACCTATTGCAACCTACAATGCTGAATGATCTTACTGTTTGTTTGATATTTGTCAATAAGGAATTATATTGAAATGTGTTAGTGATTTTTTTTAATAAGTGTGATTTAATATGTTCATCGTAGATTCATATTACCTTCTTTTGTTTTAATATAATTTTACTTGTTTCTCTTTTCATAAAAAAATCGCTCTTTTTTATATTAATGAAAAAGAGAATAACATATAATTTAGTATTTATCTTCTTCTTTATTTATTTTATCTTTTTTCCAAAAACTTGATGTTTACCTAATCAATTATATAATGATTTAATTGTAAAAAAAATATAATGATTTAAATTCATGTTATTCTAATTATAAAAAATATTTTTATAATGGTTTTTTTTATTGACATGATGGTTTTTTATTTAAACAGATAACTAAAATATTTGCCACATATTAATAAATTCTATGCGCAGATTTAAGTATGCTTGGCACTACTAATCAAAAGGTAAACAAACTGACCAGTTCGTCTTAACAAAATAAGTAATTATTTTATAATTAAAAAAAGTTAAAATATAATTCAAAATTTACTTTTAATTACAAAACAACTCTAAATGACTATATATATATATATATATATATATATATATTTTGTCTTTTTCCACTTTCTTACTGATAAGCATTTTCATATATATATATATATATATATATATATATATATATATATATATATATATATATATATATATATATATATATATATATATATATATATATATATATATATATATTAAACCAACTTAAATATCATTGTATTTTTGAACTCGATAAATACACTTTTGTATCAAAAATTTTATCTTTGACAAAATTATAACAGACAAAAATATAATTTATTTAATAATATTTTAAACTAATCACAAACAAACCTAACTCAGAAAAAAATAAATATAAAAATGAGGACTATTTTTTTTTTAGCTGAATGAGGACCTAATAATTATAGCGAAAAATACTTGCATGAAAATACATCTAAATTATTATTTTTAGAAATAACCAATAAAAAAAATATATTTTAAATTTAATTTTTATTTTAATTGGAATTATGGGGTGATTGTAATTACGAAAGAGAGAGAAAATTTTAATTTTTTAATTAATAAAGAAATTTATGATTGATTATTTGTAAAATCATGTACATGTTGTTGTCTAGGTAAGTATTTTCCCCTTATAGGTATATCTCTAATTATATACTCGTTCATTCCACAACAGGTGATTCATTTGAAATAAAATTGTGTTTTAAATTGAATGATTCATTTTAATTTTTCAATTTTTAATATATTTTTTTTAATTATACTATCTAATTAATAAAATTTTCACTATTTTAAATTGATGATAAAAATACTATAATAAAAATAAAAATTTAATGGGAATACACTGATGCTATAAAGTAGTTTTACACCGTCAGTGAATTATGACCGTCAGATTTTAAATTAAGTTTGATTTTTATTTTCATTATATATAAAAGAATAATTATGAATGGTTAGGATGAGCTGACAGTGTAAAACTTTTTATACTGACAGTGCATAACTATTAATCCCTAAAAATAATATATATTTTTTATTTTTATATATTTTTAATCCGTGTAAAATGGTGTGCAGAGATAAATATATAATATATAAATTAAATTGAATGAGGTCTATATATATAAATTTATGATAACATGAATAAATAAAATGATGTGAGAAAGTTGGAAGTGAATGAAGCAGAAGAGAAATTTTTAAGGTACGAATCTGTCTCTTTCTATTGACATGGTTTTGATGAAACTCTTTCTCTTTTCTTCTTCACAAAGCACACACACACACCCAAATATTATCTACGTCCCTCCCTCACTATTTCACATTGTCTTTAACCAACCCAACACATCTTAAACGTTCTTGCTTCTGTTTTTCACTAAACTTGTCTCTCTTCTTGCATGTTTCAAACATACATGTAAGTGTTGTGTTATTTATTTATTACTCTCTATATATACATATTATCTTTGACCCTTTGAATTCTTTCTTGTAGACTTTGTTTCCCCTTTGAATTAACTTGTTGTTGTGATGGGTCCTGTGAGAGGAAACAAAAAGAGAAGAAAGACAGAAAATAACAATAATGTTTCTGGTTCTGCTGATTCATCTGACAAAGAGGTTATTGTTGTAGATTGGTGGGATGATTTGTCAATCAAGATCAATGGTATATTTTCATCTCTCATATTTGATTTTTCTATCATGAAGAATGTGTTGGTTGCTTTTCAATTTTTCATCTCTAATTTCAAACTGTGTTTTTGTTCCTTTTGTCATTGGAATTCTATATACAAATGTATTTTGATATATAAGATAAAGATCCCTAATTTGAATTTCTGAGTTGATTGTTCTTCTGATCGTGTTACAGTACATTATTTTTTCATAGGCAAATGTTAGTAGCCAGAATTTGAACCCTAAACTTCATTCTGAAACTCCTTTCGGTATCTTGAATTAACCACTTGTATTATGATTCGTGGACCATATAGTACATTTTTGATGGTGTGCCCTAAATTTTAATGAAGATTGATGCTTTGTTCTTGATTGTGATCTGTTTGTGCTTACTGCTATTTTTTTTTTTTTTTGAGCGCATTTTTCTTTTAAAGATGAGAATCTGAAATAATTGAATTGATAGTTTACTTCAACATTTTCTGCTCAAAGCATTTTATCCTACAAATTATGTTGTTCTGCTCAAGTATAACAGATGGTTGAAATTAGCATGCATATAGCAGGAACCATAACAGAACAGATTTTAGTGTCATTCTTAGCAGTTGCTTCATCTTTGGCATGTTCCAAAATAGCATCAGCCTCTATACATTATAGAAAACAAATTGTACTCTTGTATAGGTTATCGAAAAGCCAATACCATTTTATGCAGGTTCATCATATTATGCTATTCTTCAACTCAAACTTATGTATCTCGTAAACTTCAGTGTTTTTTTCCGCTTGTGTGATCAATTCTGATGTCAGTTTGGTACATTGTTCTAGGATCATGTGATATCTAGGAACATTCTCTAATCTTATAGTATAAATGATTACAACATCATTTTCGTATGTTTCTGCAACTCGAGCATGTTACTGTCTTAAACTACGCTAATAATTCAGTTCTTTAGTTTGTATTATTAGCATTAAGAACTTGTGTTGATTTGCAGGTCATCGGAAGTCACCACCAAAGATCTCCAAAAAGACGTTTGAGTACATATGTTCACTTGTTAAGGATGATATATCGACAAAATCCGCGCATTTCACGTTTACGAACGGAAAGCCAATGTCTTTGTCTGATCAAGTGGCTGTGTCATTAAGAAGATTAGGAACTGGTGACTCGCTAGTCACAATTGGCGATTCATTTGGGCTAAGCCATTCAACTGTTTCGCAAGTCACATGGCGATTTGTGGTTTCCATGGAAGAAAGAGCCCTTCATCATCTACAATGGCCTTCAACACAAGAAGAGATGAATACAATCAAGTCAAAATTTGAGAAAATACAAGGCTTCCCGAATTGCTGCGGCGCCGTTGATGTTACTCACATCACATTGTGTTTACCTGCATCCGAACATTCGAGTAATGTATGGCTGGATCATAAGAAAAATCACAGCATGGTTTTGCAAGCAATAGTTGATCCTGACATGAAATTCCGCGATATAGTCACCGGTTGGCCTGGTAAAATGAAGGACTGGTCGATATTCGAGAGCTCAAATTTCAACAAACTTTGCAACAAAGGAGAAAGACTCAATGGAAAGAAATTAAAAATTTCTGAAGTAACAGAAATAAGGGAATATATTATAGGCGATTCAGGTTATCCACTACTACCTTACCTGATTGTTCCTTATGAAGAAAAAGAACTCTTGGAATCAGAACAGAAAGCAAAGTTTAATAAGCTGCATTTGGAGACAAGAATGGTGGCACAGAGAGCATTGGCAAGGCTGAAGGAAATGTGGAGAATCATTCATGGAAATATGTGGCGGCCGGACAAGCATCGGTTGCCGAGGATCATTCTGGTCTGTTGCTTACTTCACAACATTGTTATTGACATGCAAGATGAAGTGAAAGATGAATTGCTATGTTTGTATCGTCATAATCACGACTCAGGGTATAGTCAACTTGTTTGTGAAGGTGTGGATGAGAAGGGTGTGGCAATGAGGGAAAGTTTGTCTCATTACTTGAATGGAAGGTTGCATCCATGATTTTTTTTGTTGTTCGTACATTGTTACTTAGCATTTGGTATAGCTCAAAATATTATAAACATAGCACATTACATGATGTAGAGCCTCTTTGATTTTCCCCAAATTATAGTGATCATTAATATCCAATTCATATTCTGTAATATAGGGTGAGTGTGAAAATAACCCTTTTTAAAATATATTTTGACATGAGTGGCACATTGAATATTTTTATTTTTATCATTTTTATTTTTCTCAAGTCAAACTAGCATCCATGTGTTTTTGGGTTGTGAAGTTTGTTTAATTTGAAAAATAAAATGAAAAAATTTAATGTGTTATTGCCACATCATTAAAGTAGTTGAATAGTTTTGATGAATGGACAAAATTATAGAATCTTCGCATTACAAATGTATGTTTATGATTACGGTCTTTGAGAAAAAGATGAATAGTAAACTCACGTTAACATGGAATAAAAGAGGATATATTTTTAGCATAAAAAGTGATATTTGTTTATTGAAAAATTGGTAAGACCCTCTGAGTCATTCTAGGACATAGATCTATTTGGTAGGTTTTCTAACGCACATAGTAATGTGATGGAGCAGAATAAATTGGGCCTTCGCCCAGATTGGATAAGGTTGTTTCAACGGAACCGCCGGTCTTTTTTGGCTTAATCTAATCGACGAGGTTGATGTTTTAATTAATTAGAAATCTATCAAATTTCTGGATTGTTCTTTTTCTTAGTCATATTTTTCTTATATATAGGAATATTTTTCTCACTTATAAATATACCAATTTTTGAATTATCAACCCTTTTATCTCACTTATTTTATTTATTTTTAAGTTTTGTTCACTCCTTAGAGCATTTTCAATGGTGCAACCCCTTTTTGGATTTTTTGTGGGATCTATTAAGCCACATCATCTTAAAACAACTCGCTTAATTTTTACTCCAATGGTGCAATTCTAAAGAACCCATATTGGGTCCCACAATTTTATTATTATATTAATATTTTATTCATATTAAATTTTATTTAATTTAAAATAATAATTTAAATTATTTAAATTTAAATTAATGTAAAATAAATAAATGACATATAATTAAAATGATAATTAAAATTAATCTCAAATAAATGATAATGAAATTAATATAAAATAAATTAACAACATATAATTAAAATAATAATTAAACATAAAATTTAAAATGATAATTAAAGTTAATCTCAAATACATGACATATAATTAAAAACAATAAAAATAAATAACATAATAAAATTACTCAAATTTAATTTACATCATCCTCATGTCCAAAACTTTCCCAAATATGCTCGATTAGATCTCCTTGAAGTTTGCGATGAACTTGTTTTTCACGAAGAGTTGCTCTTCTTTGTAGTTTTGTTGTAAGATTCGGATGAGGACCGTTAAATGTTTCCGTTGTAGAGTAGGTGTCATCTACATTATCATAAGAGTAATCAAAATCACCTCCATATGTGTGTCATTCGTCTTCAACAATCATATTGTGCAATATGATGCAAGCATATATTGTAGGCTTGAGGGTTTCCATATGCCATGCACGCGCTGGGCCACATATAATTACAAATCGAGATTGGAGCACTCCAAATGCCCGCTCCACATCCTTTCTAGCTGATTCTTGATGTTGGGCAAATAGTTTTCTCTTTTCTCCCTGCGGCATTGAAATGGTCTTGACAAATGTAGCCCACTCAGGATATATACCATCTGCTAAATAATACCCCATGTTATATGGAGTCCCATTGATTGTATATTGCACAGTAACAGCACGTCCTTCAAAAATATCGTTAAACACATTGGATTGGTTTAGCACATTAATGTCATTATTTGAACCTGCAATACCAAAAAATGCATGCCAAATCCATAAGTCTTGTGATGCCACTGCTTCAAGCATGATCGTAGGTTTACCATGATCACCTCGGCAAAATTGTCCTTTCCATGCAACAGGACAATTCTTCCATTCCCAATGCATACAATCAATGGAACCTAGCATGCCTGGAAATCCACGTGACTCCCCCATTTGTAAAAGATGTTCAACATCATTGTTATTAGGCCTTCTTAAATACTCGGCCCCAAATACCTCATTCACGTCCCTTACAAATCTCTCTAAGCACTCAACTGCAGTGCTTTCACCAATTCGAACATATTCGTCTACAATGTCAGCGGAAGATCCATATGCCAACATACGAATAGCAGAAGTGCACTTTTGCAATGGTGAAAAACCCATTTTACCAGTTGCGTCGACCCTCATTTGAAAATATTCATCATGATTTCCAAGGGCTTCTACAATTCGAAGAAATAAATGCCTATGCATTTTGAACCTTCTACGGAATTGGTCATCCGTGTATACTGGATTTTCTGAGAAGTAGTCGATGAATAATCGTATATGCCCTTCTTCACGATTCCGATCTATCACTGACATTCTTTTTCGCCTTGATGAACTTCTAGATTGACGTTCCTTCTCAAGCATTGACAACAATAGTTCTTCATCTGTGTTGTCCATAAGTTCTTCTTCAATCACCTCCCAAAAAAGTTTGTTGAGGTTGTTTGAATTGTTTGAATCCATTGAAGTGAGAGAAGGGTGATAGAAAAATGATAGAAGAGTGAGAGAATGATGATAGAAGTGTGATAGAAAAATGATAGAAGAGTGAGAAAATAATGAAAGTATATATAAGGCTAGTTTGAATAACGGCTAGTTTGAATAACGGCTAATTTGAATAACAGCTAGTTTGAATAACGGCTAGTTTGAATAACGACTAGTTTGAATAACGGCTAGTTTGAATAACGACTAGTTTGAATAACGGCTAGTTTGAATAATATTTAAATATAAAAATACTAGAACATTGCATCTTATTACAATAGTCGTTAATACATAACAAGTACTGCATAATATGTAAATATAATAAATACTAGAACATTGCATATTATTACCATCCATATTTTTCTTTTAGGTTATTACAACGTTTTTCATGAAATTCACGTTGACTATCATTCATCTTAGAAGTGTTTGACATTATGAATTGCATTGTTTCAAACTCCATCTTTTCCTTGACTAATTTGTTTTCTTCCTCCTTAAGTCGTGCAAGATTTTCCATTACTTCCATTCTTTTATTCCTTGTATCGGAAGTAACACTAGAAGGAGGTTCAGTTGCATTTGCATTTTCCTTTGCCTTACCTTTTCGTTTTGCCGCCTTTTGTCCCATTGGACGCTCCATTGGAGATGGTGAGTTTAACTCACAACTTGAAGGTGTCTCTGAGTTTGGCGATGCCATGTATGAACCATTAGCAGAATTCTTTGTTCTCTTTGAAGAATTTTCGGTGAATGCTCCCATCCATTTAGGTTCATGTTTTAAAAGCCGCCATGCATACTCAAGATTGAATGGTGCACCTTCATCTTGTTCAAAAAAAGCATGTGCATTGATTAAGATATCTTTCTCTGACGCCCCACTTTTTTTTCCATGAACAACTTGTTTGTAACACCCAGCAAATTTTTGAACACAACCATTTATTCGAAGCCATCGAGATTTTTAATTGGCCTTGTGTCATACCCCAAAATTTGCCCATCACATTTTTATACTCAAGCCCATTTGAATCTTAGAAGCTTAAGATTCGAGTGACTGTACAATCTCCTAAACAACAACCCTCAAACTAGGGTTTTGATCTCTTCAAAGAAAAATCAAGTTACAAGACCTCAAAATGGAATCCTTGGCCTCTCATATGGCTCAAAGGGTCCTCATGCCAAGTTTCACGCTCTGATTCACAAGACTGCTCAGTCTACAGTTCAGAAGGTCAATAATCGACTGGTTGACCTAAAAGTCAAACCATGGTCAAACCACAGTCAAAATTCCTGATTCTTGGTCAACATCAACATTTTAATGTTAGATTCATCATTTGATCAAGGGTTGATCATGATTCATCAGGAAAAGATCAGAAATCAACAAATTCAAGAGTTTCTAAATTAGGGTTTCATAGGAAAAGTCAACCGAACTTTGACCGGCCATAACTTTTACATGGAACATCAAAAATTTCCCATCCAAATCTCATTTTGAAGGAAATTGAATTCTCTACAACTTTGTCTCTCACATGCCAAGTCTAAAAATGCTTCACTTGGAAGATATAAGCCAAAATATTACAGGTCCTTCTAGAAGATCGCAAAAAAGTCATCTTTTTGTAAAGAAGTGTACATGAACATGGAAACTTCAATGAAGATGAAACAAAAAGGAGTGTTTAAAGGACTCTTTGAGCTTTCTAAAAAGTCCTATAACACATTCATATGATAAATATCGAATGAGTTAGGGCTTTCACGAGTTGGGCGATTTTGAGGAAGTGTATGAAATGCAAAGTAAAGAATTTTGTGTTTTTAAGCAGTGGGCCATGGATTATGGATTACACACGTGATTTTAAGATTAAGATAGGCCCAAGTACCATTTGGATTATATTTTATGATTTTATTTTATTTATCATTGAATTTATTCGTATAAATTCATTTTTAAATCAAATAAAATCTAAATAAATCCAAATAAAATCATGTGAATACCTCATTAAGCAAATCAAGTCCAAATATATCCAAAAATTCGTGGTCTAGGGTTATGGAGAGAATATTCTCCAAAATTAGAAAGAATTAACATGTTTTTATTCAAAATATTTTTTCTCTCCAATAATCAAAGGTCCAAGCCCAAGATGAAACCCTAATTCACTCCATAATATATACAAAACATCAGTAGAGGAAGAGGGGACGAAAAAAGAAGGGGTGGAGGCAGTCACTACACTAGGGTTTTCACAAAAAAGATTCAACAAACTTGCATCATTGATTTTCAAGTTTCAGACCTCCATGGTCAATCACGAGCGTTCATTCATACTCCTGAACCTCTCAAGGATCTTTCCAGGTCTTTATGTAAGCAAGAGCATGCCCAGGATCGCGACTACAAGCGTGCACCATGTTGGTAAAAATTTGAAATCTCAAACCACCGAGTCATTCAATATTAATTGTGTTTGTGCATTCATACATGTATATGGTGTTGTTTAGAGTCGATTTAACGTGTTTGTTTCGAGCTTTAACACAGGTTTAGCACTTTGCCATTGTTAGGGCAAAGCTTCCTTTATTCTTCGTATCCACGTTTGCAGGCACATTCAGAGCGAACAAACATCATCAACAAGCTCACAAGGGTCCAATTAGAAGGTCTGGGTTGATATATTCCTTGTATTGTTGTTTTCTTTTTCGTTTCAAATTTGCAGGATGGGAGATGATGAACTCGTAGCAAGATTCGCAGCAAAAATCGCAGAAGAAACTGCGACAAAATCCGCAGGAAAGAAAGAAGATGATGATGAACAGTAGCCTGGCCGTTTGACTCATGCGCGTGGCACTTCTGGGCTTCCTGATTCGCCAGTCAAGCAAAAGTCTTTCTCTCTCCGCGTGTGGAATAATTCTATTCGTTGGTCAAAAGCTTCAAACTTTCACTCTTGCTTTGATTGGTTCCTCGTGCACCGATGGGCCCCAGCGTTTGACTTATTCCATCAATTACTTATTTCAATATTTATTCATTCTTGATTAATAACTTAACACATTGAAAACGCAACCTTATTGGTGAAGCAAAGGAGATATGACTCTGATGACTGGGGTTCGAACCATGCTCGGTTCAAATATTTTTGCAGCTTTGTATTATGTTGTTTCTCACAGATCCAGTGCGTATCGTCCGTAGGGGGTCTACGAAGAAGCGTTGCTCTCCATCCTTGGATCCTTTCTAGCGCAAATCTGGAAGGTTATGGGCGTGCTCTCCATGGTGTTCCCTCAGAAGGCAACCACACTGGATCTCCAACACCCAGGTTTTAATTTTTCTTTATTTTTATTATTATAATCTTGCCCTTTTTCCTTTTAATTAAACCAATATAGTTTTTTAAAAATATAGTTTTTTTTTAGTTTTTTCAGAGAATTCTCAAAAACTTTTTATAATATTTTTTTTATTTAGATTAATAATTTAATTTAGGTTTATACCATGATTTTATTTTTTATTTATAGATTTAATTATAATTTTATTTAGTTTTTAGGTTTAGGTTAAATTTATCAATTTAAGATTAGTAATTTAATCGGTAGACTTAGGCTAATTTAATCAGATTAAGATTTAGGTTTTATAAATTGGTATAATTTTAAACCTTATCAAAACTGTAGGCTAGGTTTTTACCCTTAGGTTTTTAGCCATAAGGTTTTTTAACCATGGTTTCCCTAAATTGCATTTTTATTCGCGAATTCTCTTCTCATCTCCCACTCCAGTGTATGTCGCATGCCTTTAATTTTTGATTTATTTTATTTCTGCCTTTATTTAATTATTTTCAGCCATTTAAATTCTAGAAATCATGTATAGGTCGCTTATTCGGTTTTTATGTAATAGTAATTAGGACTTTTTTTATTTTCCGCGTTTACTTTCCGCATTTCCCAATTTTTGGTTATGTACCCCCCTTAATCCCGAAGCCTTGTAATAGTTGTAGGTTTATTTTCTGTCTTTTAATTTCCGCACAATATAATTGTTATTTAACTGCGTGGTTAGTAAATAGGGAGTGACAAGATAATCAATTAATCGCTAGCTAATCTTAACTCAAAGATAAATATAATTGAAAACAATCACGTGATTGGTGCACACAAACACCTTTAGGGTACCCCTCTTGTTGCCTGTTGCCTGTTGCCTTCGATTTCGATCAAATAGTCAAGTCCCTTCGAATGTAAGGATACCTTAGCTTGCTGCCTTCGATTCAAAATCACCACGTCCCTCCGATAAAAGATCATAGTCCCTTTCGAGTTGCCTACGATAAAATGTGATCTCGTCCCTCGATTAAATGGTGATAGTCCCTTCGAATGCTAAGGTATCCTTATTGTTGCCTTAATGACTATTATATCCTTCCCTTAGACTACCTGCCCTCTTTATGGTAGGGACAGTCTTGTGGTGAACGATTATTCTCAATGACCCTTCGATGACCCGCACATCCAATTGAAAGACTTCCTGCCCTCGCATGGTATGGATAGATCCTTTCGCACGAAAGACTTAAAGAACAAGAAAGACAACGTAGGGTAGGTAGCTATTAATTGCTTGCTCAAATTCAAATCAAACTTTCAAATTACTTTTCACAACTCTCTTTAAAAACAATTTCAAAACAAGGCTACGCTTATTTACAAGCTAAAGTCCTTAACGAAAGATTTGGTAAAATATATGATCAATTGAAGGCTAATAAGAAGAAATTGCGAGAGAAAAATTAAAATACTATGAGTAAGGAATAAATTTATGAGATAAAATTTGATTAACATTTGCTTCTATTTATAACCAAATAAATTATAAAAATAAAATAAAAAGAAAAAGAGCCGTTGAAGACAACAGCTTTTAGTTATATTATTATTTTATAAGAAAGTGTCGTGGCTTCATATCATAACGTTTGCGTAGCTGGCGGAATTCAATTTTCAAATATTTCTTACAGCTAGCGTACGACACGGTAAAAGCTTACCGTTGGAGATGACCTTAGTATTGAGAGAGTATAAGCCATCATATGCGAGTTATGTTGTTCTGCTATTATACTAACTTTGTTTACTTTAGGGATTAGTTCTCTTATGGACTTGTAATAGATTTAAATATTACAAAGCTAAAACTATAAAAAAAAAGTTTGATGTATGGTTGTTAGGTTGAAGCCGTGTAAAAGTTTAAGTTGCTTTTTAATGGAAATTTTAAGAAAAAATTCTTAGAATTGGAGTAGGTCGTGTGGTTTAAGGTCAAACTAAAAAAATATTAAGTGTGATATCTCTTACCCAATCTCTTTAGTTATCTTTTATTTAACTTTTCTGCTTCTTAATATTTACTTTTATCATCTTCTCCAAATACATCTTTTTAAAATCAATCATTTCTATAAAAGGTTTTTTGAAACCAAATATCACATTGAAGCCTTTCCACCCCTCTCATGTTTGGTGTCGTTTGTTCAACAAGTGACATCAGAGCCTAACTCTGATTATAAGACTAATCATCCTCTTAAGAGATAATACGGTGATTTCAATTCGTTTTTTAATAAAAGTATTTCTTTGAACAAACCCCTATCATTTAATGGTGAAGGATATACTATATGGAGAACTATAATAAAAATATTTTTGGAAGATATTGATTGATATTGGTTTGTAGAATTATGTTTTATATGGTCTTTTTGTGCATACTCATTTCATAAATAATGAAGTAGTGAACAAAGAGCAAGAATAATGGACCACGAGAAAAAAGTGAAAAAAAGTTTTATATTTAAGTACTTGATGACAAGTGCTTAAGCATTAGAGAGTACAATCATAATTCTAATTGTAGCACGACTAAAGAAGTGTGAGACACCTTTGAAATGATTTATGAAGAATCTTGTGAGATCAAAAAGGAAAGGTTGTGTTGGAGGCAATTCGAGGATCAACATGATAAAGCATTTTACACTTAGGATACACCTTTTGTGAGACACACCACATATTCACCCAAAATCTTAAGGTGATATATGAGTGAGTTCTTCCACTTATAAATGCTCAAGTCACCACATTTCTATCCACACTTGCTACATTCTCAACACTCTCCCCTCAAGTGTGAGCCCACAATGCTCCCCTTCAAGTAGAAACTCCTTTTGTCCACATACACTTGTACCACCGTTGACACTTTTCACCTCTTCCTGAGCATTTTGACACACCACTATTCACCCAAAACCTTAAGGTGATAGGTGAGTGGGTTCTCCCACTTATAAATGCTCAAGTCACCACATTTCTATTCAATGTAGGACTATTATCCACACTACTCACACTTGCTACATTCTCAACAAGTTGAACACACTAGACCAAGAGTTAGAGATACCAGATAAAAATGAAAAAAATCTTCAAAGATAGTTCTCAAATTGTAAAATTCTTGGCAATATTTTAAAAAAATTATACATCTAACAAGTATCTAAAATTTAAGGACTACCGTTGTAAACCTAACTTGATATTAAAATCCACGAGATACAAATTATGTTGATAATTTACAGTAAAAACTCAATGAGTTAAAAATTACCGAAAAATTAAAAGAAGAAGACACATTGAAAAACCCTCCAAAATAAGAAGGAGATCAAAAAGGAAAATCTAGACTCATTTGATGAATTAGGGAAGAGGTGTGTTGTTAATAAAGTGATTATCATTTACAACTAGACAAATTAATTTGTATTGTTAGTAAAGTGACTATCATTTACAATTAGACAAATCAATTTCTATTGTCAATAAAGTGATTATCATTTACAACTAGACAAATAAATTTCTACAGTTAGTAAAGTGACTATCAATAACAACTAGACAAATTAATTTTTATTGTTAGTAAAGTGACTATCAATTACAAATAGACAAATCAATTTCTATTGTAGTAAATTAAGTGTCATTTAATTTGAATTTTTTGTTTTAAATTCAGAATTGTCTAGGATTATTAAAAATCTTGAAAATTACTTATGATGAATGTACATTGGTCTAGTGGTAAAGACGTGAAATGTGGTTTAAAGGGCCTGAATTCAACTTCTTATAAGAAATAATTAAAATTTTGTAAAGAATTAAATTGAGTCCATTTTATTGTGTAAGACTAATTTAGATTGTATAATTTTTGTGAGAGACTAAAATAGATCTTCACCCTTAATAATACCTGCAATATGAATACATCCTCCAAATGCAATATTCTTGAATGTAACTACTAAAATAAAAATGGCCGTATTTTCTATTCAATTTTGTCAGAAAAAGTCATGGGGACAACATTTATAAATTTGATATGCTAAAATATAATTTGTTATTTATACTATGGACTATGGGGTTATATATTTATTTATTAAGGCAAGAATTCGAAATTTGTACCGAAATCTAACAAACATTAACATACATTATAAATAATAAAATAAAAAAATCATTCCATTAATCGTACATCAAAACTAAATAATTAAATAAAGATATTTATGTAATCGATATACCAAAACAAATTTGGGAAAGGTATTGCCTCCATTACCTATTTCTATCTTTTGAAATTAAAAGAAAAAACTCAAATCCTACCACGAACCTAAACAAAACAAAAATTTTCAGTCAAACTCAAGATATGTTCAGGTGAATATCTATATGTAAGGATGAATTTCTTGTCATGAATAATATCATTAAGTTGATAATGTAAAACTTACATTTACAATTGTATAATGCATGAAAATAAACTGTATGTTTTTCAAAACTAGAAAGAAAATTAATCTATATTTGATATATTGTATTATTATTTATACACACTAGTAAACAAATTATATATAATTTGTTTAGATATTTGTAATATTTAATAATAAATACAATTGTATAAAAAATAATGATATTCATACACTTGCATAGGTTTAAATAATTTTGTATGGTGATTTTATACTCAAATGCATATTGAAAGCAATATTTATTAGTAAAAAAATTACGTGAATTTAACTGATCGTGTTCCGTTACAAATTTATTTAATACGGTATAAATTTTATTTAAATAAACATGTAGATATTTTATTGATAGTTCTCAGTGAAAAAAAATTTGATATTTAAAAATAAGAATTTTGTGTCTCAAATAAAAACAATTGTTAATTAAAATAAAATATGTATATTGCTGATAGTTTCCGGTGAGAGAATAAAAATATTGACATTTAAAAATAAGAATTTTGTGTTTCAAATAAATATAATGTTAACTAAAATAAAATAGGTATTTTGTTGTTAGTGATCAGTGAGAAAAGTAGAAATTTTGCCAGTTGAATTTTTTTTAATAATTATGAATAATTTTGACATTTAAAAATAATATTTTTAATTATTATGTTAATTCAATTTATTAATTTTTTTATGTTTAAAAAATAAAAAAGAAAATTGAGAGAGAAAAAATTAAAATGAAAGTGAAATATTGGAGAGAGAAAAAGAAAATGATAATTTGAAATCTGAAAGATTGACGGACATATGTTGCATTTTAGTTTGTTTGGAAGTTGAATAAAATGGTTGGATTATGAAAAGATAATTTAGTCTTTTTTTGCTTTGTAAATTGTTAGAACAGATAGGGTAATTTGGATATAATGTTGGACTTCTTTTTTAACCGCTTGATAGTAGATAGTAGATGAAAATAGATCTTTTACTACCCTGTCTCTCCGGCCATCTCTATTGCCCTTCATGGCTCAAAAATTATTAAATGAAAACAATTTGTTTTGAAAAAAGAGAAAAATATTAATGAGTGGCTATGATAACACTTGAATGGGCAGCACGGACCCGAGAGGATCCAAGTCCATAGTAGATAGTAGATAGAAGTAGATAAGTAAATTGAAGAAAATGGATCCACCTGTTGCAATGTCTGTTGCAATGTCTGCAGTTATCTCTCTCATGCTTCATCCAATGGTTAAAATTTGATATAAATTAAATAAATAAAATAAAGTTGTTTTCAAAAAAAAAGAAAAAATATAAATGGATGGTTGACATGATGACAGGATGGACAACAGGAAAGAGTAGGCAGGAGAGGATCCACATCTGTAAATTGAACGAGGTCAATATAGCTTTAGTTATGACAATCAAATAACAATTTTACTCATGAGTAAACTACGAAGCTAGAAGTGAATGAGGCACAAGAGAAGTTTCTAAACTACAAATTGTCTTTCTCTTTTGACATGCTTTGATTCTCTTCCTCTTATCCACAATCACATATATTAATATATATCATATCACTTCACTTGCTTGCACGTTGTCATAAACCAACATAACATGTCTTAATGCTCTTGTTCTTGCTTCTATTTTCCCTACCTTAATCCTTGTCTTCTTTCTTGTATGCTTCAAACATGTGTGTAAGTGTTCTGTTATTTATTTACTCTCTATATATATTATGATAGCAATGAATCTTGTTTTTCTCTCTGACCCTTTGAATTCTTTCTTGCATACTTTGTTTCCCCCTCAAAATACCTGATTCAAAACAAGAAAAGGGACAGAGATTAATAATGTTTCTGAAAGACATTTGAACATTTCAAGTTTACAAACGAAAAGCCAATGTCTCTATTTGATCAAGTAGCTGTGGCACTAAGAAGATTAGGAACCGGAGCCTCGCTCGTCACAACTGGCGAATCATTTGGGCTAAGCCACTCAACTGTGTCGCAAGTCACATGGCGATTTGTGGTTTCCATGGAAGAAAGAGCACTTAAGCATCTACAATGGCCTTCAACACAAGAGGAAATGAATGCAATCAAGTCAAAATTTGAGAAAATACAATGCTTCCCTAATTGCTGTGTCGCCATTGATGTTATTCACACCATTGTGTGCTTACCTGCATCCGAAGATTCAAGTGATGTGTGGCTTGATCATATAAACAATCACAGCATGGTTTTGCAAGCAATAGTTGAACCTGGCATGAAATTTCGGGACATTGTCACCCACCGGTTGGCCTGGTAAAATGAAGGACTGATTGATATTCGAGAGCTCGAACTTCAACAAGCCTTGCAAAAAAGGAGAGAGACTAAATGGAAAAATTATGAAATTTTCTGAAGGATCAGAAATAAGGGAATACATTATTGGTGATTCTCTATTTACTTACATTGTTGTTCCTTATCAAGAAAAAGAACTCTTGGAATCAGAACAGAGAGCAAATTTTAATAGGCTGCATTTGGAAACAAGAATGGTTGCACAAAGAGCATCAGTGAGGATTATTCTTGTCTGTTGCTAACTTCACAACATTGTTATTGAAATGCAACATGAAGTGAAGGAAGAATTACTATGTTTGTATCATCATAATCATGATTCGGGGTACAGTTACAGTCAACTCTTTTGTGATGGTGTTGATGAGAAGAGTTTGGCACTAAGGGAAAGTTTGTCTCAGTACTTGAATGGAAGGCTGCATCCATAATTTTCTTTCTCCTCATGTTACTAGCATTTGGTATAGCTCAAAAGAAATTCATTTAGTGGAATTGAATCATTGCAAATTATGAAATAGTTGCTCCTTTTTTATTTGTAGACTGTAAATCATTTGGATGATGCATTTGTACGTTTTTACCAAATTACAATGGCTGAAGATAAGGAGAGTAAAAAACTCCCATTAGCATGGAACATAGATTTGTTGCTGGAATAAAAGTTCTAGATGATTACTACTTCTTAGTTGCATTCCAAATCATTATGTGTAAAACCTTTTGAAAATCATGATTTTCAAAAGTTATAGATGATTACTCACAATAGAAGACATGGGATAGTTCATTAAATCTCTGTACAAGAAGAAAGCAAAATGAACACAGGTCTGAGTTTTAAGACTGAAGTTTGATGATGATGTTGGAACTTCAATCCTTCACCAGTGTGACACAAGATATACTATTGTAACCATTGAAATTAGAGTTATGCCTGCATATATGCTACAACCTAAGCTACATGGTAACAACACATAGTCACCAATATGTCCTGTTATATCCATTGTTAATCCTGCAAAGTTGGATGAATTCATGTAAAAAGTGATATCAGCGCTTTTCAAGGCGTCAAATTACATGAAAACAGATATAACTTGGTTCTAGCTTACCTCAACTATTGAGTCTAGTATCCATTAGTAACCTCTTCATTGATAGACATTGAAAATTCTTCGGACCATTTTGTCTTTTCAATTTCAGATGCTGGTACAGTAGAACCATTAAGGAAAGGGTTCCAGAAGCCACCAGGACCAGACAAAACCCATCTTACTTTTGTTGGTGGTCTTGTTATGTCATCTTTCCCCGTTTTGATTTTCTTCCAATAATGAGTTCTTTCGAAATCCTTGAAAAGAAATTCAATTAGTTATACTCAATGTAAGGTCAGTTCTTGTAGAAAGATTATAGTTTTGAAACTTACTGTGGATTGATACTTGATACCACCACATTATTAAAAGTTTAAAGACGGGACTATACACTAACCGTGTAAAACGTTTCTACACAAACTACAACTAGATCTTGTCACTTACATATTTAGGAATCAATATAACAAAGTGACATCATTATTAATTGTTGGATTTATAGTAAGCTGTTGGTTTAGGCACCTTGGGTGTAGCTCTACATGCATTTTCTCTGATTGAATGTCCCTCATAATCGGATGGCTTAGGCACCTTGGGTGTAGCTCTACATGCATTTTCTCTGAATGAATGTCCCTCATAATCTGTTGGTTTAGGCACCTTGGGTGTAGCTCTACATGCATTTTCTCTGATTGAATGTCTCTCATAATCTCTTGCAGGACGAAACTTTTGTTTAGTCCTAGACTTGATGCCAGTCTGCAGTATATATAGCACAGATCAAGTCAATGAAAGCCTACAGTAGAGAACTCACTTCTAAAGCCTAGCTGATAAGAAATCTAGCTTATAGCAAAATTGGAATCCAATTTTTCATTTTTAGCAGAACAATGAATCAATTTAACAGAATCACAGACAGCAATTTTTATTGCCTTTTATTATTTACTTTTTCAGTGACTCTTTCATTATTTCATATCAAGAATGAAGGTAATTTCCATCATATACATTAAAGCAAAAACTGTACTAGAACTTCATCATGCAGTAAAACAATCTATATTTGGTTTGTTGTTGCGGGAAATAGCTGAACGATTAAGAGAAACTTTTATACTTCCTCCTACAATCTTATAAACCAAGTGTATCAAAAAAAAAAAAAACATTTACAAAATGATATGTTTGAGTATCTAGAAGTATTTCATTATCATTTCAAACATCGGTATAGATGCCACTATGTTCCTCCTGTCATCAACTAAAGATGATAGAAACTAATGTAAACATGAAATTAGAACTTACATTGTTTTTGTTTTCTGATACCATTCTTTCAGTAGGAAGATAGTCTCTTGTTTCTTCATTTAGATATCGCCGAACAGATATCAAAGAACGGAACTTCTGTCCAGTGTGTGGCTCTATGTAATACTGAAAAAAATTCATAAAAAAAAATAAATTAAATCAATGAAAGGAAGGGAAGAATTTCCAAATGGTTTTAGAAATTACTTGTGGAGTTTCAAAAATTGACTTCAACAATAATCAGTTTTTCTTTAATAGCTTGTATATTTACAAAGTGTATTATGTGCATAAAATGCAGTGACAAGATGCATGCATGCATGAAAATGAAATTAAGTGAAAGAGAAAAGAAGGTTACCCTGTCAATGTGGTTGGGGTTAGAGGTACGGCGAACTTGGTTAACCACCCAATCATCGGGAAGCTTGCCACTATTCGGCTTATTGTCGAGAAACAGCTGAATGATTAAGAAAGACTTTTATGCTTCCTACAATCTTATAAACCAAGTGTATCCAAAAAACATTTACAAAATGATCTGTTTGAGTATCTAGAGGTATTTCATTATCTTTTCAAACATCAGGATCAATGCCACTATGTTTCTCCTGTCACCGACTAAAGAGACATACTAGAAAAAATGATGTAAACATGAAAATTAGAACTCACAGTGTTTTTGTTTTCTGATATCACTCTTTCAGTAGGAAGATAGTCTCTTGTTTCTCCATTTAGATATCTCCGAACAGATATCAAAGAACGGAACTTCTGTCCAGAGCCTGGCTCTATGTAATACTGAAAAAAATAAATTAAATCAATGCAGGAAGGGAAGGATTTCCAAATGGTTTTAGAAATTACTTGTGGAGTTTCAAAAGTTGAGACAAGAACAAGACAATGATGAGCCAACAACAATAATAGAGAATCCAAGCCTAAGACGTATATTAACAATAGATATAAAGCAGAACAAGCTATTAAAACTTCCTTTCCTAACTTTTGTGTTTAATGTAAGCAATGTTGTTTAGCTATATAGGCTCAATTTAAATTGTTTCTAGTTCACATTGATTTATCTTATTCATTTGGTTTTCTCGATTTTTCAAACGAAGCACTAACCCTTTAATAGAAATACACAAATTCATCTCAAGACGGACACCGAAAACACAACATTGACATTGACACCAGATATAATTTGAAAAATAATGAATAAATTAAACATAATCACAAGTGTCGGTGTCAGTTTCAAACATAGACACGGTCAGTGACACACTTTTTTTTTTTTTCAAAATGGTCGGTGCTACATAGATAGATAGTAGTCAACATTAATAGTGTTGAGAATGAAGACACCTATTGGAAGCATTTTAAACTTCAACGTGAATCAGTTTTTCTCTAACAATTGTATATTTACAAACCCTAAGTGTTAAATTCAAAATGAATAAATATAAAGAGTCTGAAAATGCAATCAAATCCTGCAATCCCTACACAATTGCAACACTATAGATATACCAAAGAAACGCAAACTATATATATATGAGCATAAAATGCGGTGAAAAGATCCATGCATGCATGAAATATGCAATTAAGTGGAAGAGAAAAGAAGGTTACCTTGTCAATGTGGTCGGGGTTAGAGACACGGCGTCTTTGCTGAACCAGCCAATCATCGGGAAGGTTGAACCGTGACGGCGTCATCATCTTCAATTGTTTTCCTCTTGAAGTAGTTGGATTGTGATTGAGATGTTGATTTTCATCATCAATGGCGGTTTTCGGTGCTATCGTCAATGACATGCTGTTACTTGGGACTCACTCACAGACTCACTCTCACAGTCAAAGTAAGTAAAAGTGTGTATTTATTGTACTAACATTTTTATTTCTCTCATTTAATACTCACATACCCACACTCACAGTTTGGATTAACATTTTAATTTTCATTATTGATTGGATATCTAATACTCCTCCGTCCTATATTATTTGTCACAATTGACTTATTTCACAAAAATTAATTATTAATGTATTCAAATTAATATTAATGTTAAGTGAGAGAATAATAAATTAAAAGTATTTATTATATAGTATAATTAGAAGATTAAATATAAATATGCATTAGTAATCTAAAATGATAAGTATTTTAAAACAATTTTTTTTTTAAATGTGACACTTATTTTGGAACGGAGGAAATACTATTGAGTTTACACTTTTCCTACACGACTTTTAGCGAAAAACTTGCATAAATACAAACCAATTAATAAGAAGAGAAAAAAATTTTAATTTATTTTAAATTTAATTGGATTTACGGTTTTTAATTTGAGTTTACAATTTGATTGATTAAATAAGAGAGATAAAAATTATATTTATTTTTTAATTTATAAAAAAATTGTAATTTATAAAACTATATATTATGTTTGTTTTTATACAAGTATTTTTTTTTATTTTTAAACTTTTTAATTTTCATTATCATATCTCAATATTTTTTAACGTAATTTTAAAAGAGAAAAGAGATGGTGCACTGATAGTGTAAATTATTTCTACACTGTCAATCAATGACGGCTATGTAAAACGCCAAGTGATACTTTAAATTTTAAAATATTTTTATGATTAGACACTTTAAAATATTATAATTGAATGTATGTGTAATTTTTTTATACTAACCATAGTGTACTACCATTAGACTCATGCTTTAGATCTTATTTTCTATGTTGATGTGGTTTTTAAAAATAATTTAGTTAAATTTAATTTAATATTGAACATTTAAATATTTTACTAAACGTGGTTTATTATATTTTAAAATAATTTTTTATTGATTTTTTTTAAATTACATAAATTGTGGTAAAATATTTTACAATCTAAAATTAGGGGAAGTAAAAATAGGAAAAAAAATTAAAATAACCAGGTTTAATAAAAAATTTACTGAAAAAACCAACTTTTCGGGGTATTTACCAAACTGTCTAGGTTTGGGACATACTGGAAGAGAATGCGCCAAATAAAATGGCGCATGCATGGTCCACACGCCAAACCATTTGGCGCAAAAGAACAAAAATTAGGGCAAAGATGTGTAAGCCATTTGAAATGGCGCATATGGCCATGCATTAACACATAGGCGCCAAACCAATTGGCTCCTATGTGTGGGCCATTTTTTTTTTCAAAAATAACCCGTTTCGGGTATTTCCGCGCACCGTTTTTTATTCCGGTCTTTTATTTTCGTAAAAACGTCTTAGAATGGAGTTCGTAAAATTATCACTAACCCTAAATAACGTTTGCGTTATAGATATCGGATTTTCACAAAAGCACAATTTATTGATGAGAGACCGACGAACGGTTACAAGAGTTGGTAAGGGAAACTGATACATTGTCGAAAAAAAAATACAGATTATATTAAACTTGCGACGAGGTTGCGCCACGATTAGGGCATCTTTTTCTATTGTGCCCCACCTGACGACAAATGCTGCATTTTCGTTCCATTTTGTCGTGGACGTCCATTTCGGTTCTAATCCGTGTACTATTGGGACGCCCTTTTTTCTTTCGCCGCATTGCGTCGTTGTGCCAAACTACCTCTCCATCATACTCAGGCTAGTAATCCTCCTTGGCCACCACAGGGAACGCAACACTGTAAACTCTGAGCAATGTCTGAGTCTTGTAAATCGGAGACAGTAGTGATTTAGCGTCGCGGTGCGCATACGCACATGCAGCTATGACGTGCGAGCAAGGCATACGAAAAGCTTGAAACCTTCCACAGTCGCACCAATCCTCGTCCAGAAGAACCCTATATTGTTGTCTTGGCAATCCCTCATTGTGGTCAATTGTCTCCCGCACACTGAACGTGCGATTGAAACGGTCAAAAGAAGTTACTTGATGAGTGTTCGCTTTTGCCGATTGCTGTTGCATAAATTTCATGCAACTATCACTTAATAGTTGACCAGATTGCCTAACATCACCCCATTTCCTCCCTCTCGTTGAGAAGAGTGCAGCCATCCTAAAGTATGTAGCCTCCACTAGTGCTGTGATTGGAAGATTACGAATGCCTTTGAAAACGCCATTCATGGATTCCACGAGATTTGTCGTCATATGGCCCCATCGCACGCCCTTGTCGTAAGCCCTTGTCCATTTCTCCCTAGAAAGGTTATCTACCCAACTACCTGCCTCTGGATTTGTCATTACAATCTCACTCCGATAATGCTGGAATGTGGGTTGGGTCAATGCATAACCAGCATTGACCAAGGCCTTTCTTAGATGTCTGTCCTTGATCTCCCGCATGAAGTTCTGGGCGATGTGGCGAATACAATAGACGTGTTTTGAAGGGGGGTCATGCCATCCGTTTGCTGGATTATTATAAGCACTCTCTATGGAAGCGTGCCTATCAGAGATTAAACATATGTCAGGCTGAGGAGCAACATGTTCTCGGAGGTTCCTTAGAAAGAAACTCCAACCCGCCGCAGTTTCACCTTCGACGATTGCAAACGCCACTGGAAATATGTTGTTGTTCCCGTCTTGTGCAACCGCCATGAGCATGGTTCCTTTGTATTTGCCGTATAACCATGTTCCATCAATTTGAAGTATGGGTTTATAATGTGCAAATCCCCGTACGCAAGGTTTGAACGCCCAAAAAAGCCGATGGAATATTCCATTTCCTTGGCCAGGGTTTCCATCCAGGGCATGCGCGGGCAGCGTCTCAAGAATAGTAATAGTGCCAGGTGCGTAACTGTGTAGCGCATTGAGGTATCGGGGAAGAATTTTGTATGACTCCTCCCAGTTGCCGTAGACTGTCTCAATTGCCTTTGTTTTTGCAACCCACGCCTTTCTGTAAGATGGAGTGTAGTTGAAGGTTGTAACGATATGCGAGATAATATTTTTGACCTTCAGAGACGGATCAGAACTTATTAGAGGCAAGATCTCCTGACAGATGAGATCGGCACTGAGTTTCGTATAATCCTGGGAAGTGTTAGGGTTGACTCACGTGTGTTGCTGCGTAATCGATCCTATTTTCCATGCATTACTTCTCTTCCTATAAGAAGCCAACAGTCTGAAGCCACACTCTGGATTCTTACAAGTGATTACATACCGTTCCAGGTTAGAACGATCTACTTCAAAATCAACGTTGTGCGCCATGTGCCATTTTTTTATTGTTCTAAGACAAGCCTCCTTAGAGGGAAACTTGTCTACTTCCTTTAATTCATCGTCAGCTTGGATGTATGGTGTGAAGAAGATGTCGGATGATGGTTCGTCACCTTCTAGGTTCAGGTTACTCATATGTGTTGGAGGTGCGTACACGTGAGCTGGAGGCACCAAAGTTTGTTGCTCGTCGTCGGATTCCTCGTTGACCATGTCGTCAAATTCAGTTTCCAGATCTTCTTCTTCCTCGTCTATGACATCAACTTCTTCTTGTTCGTTGACTGGTGGGTCTATAACTTGTGACTGGACAATCTGAGTTTCTTGTGTTCCAACCTGTAGAGTAACGTACAACTCGATGGAATCCAAGCCAGAGTATTCGTGGGTTGTAAACATATCTTGCAGGTCTTCATCAGTGGCAATCTCCATCTCATAAAACTTGACGGTGTTGTCGTCATTGAAAGAGGGGCATTGGTAAAAAACGTTTGCGATAGGACCCATTGCAATCTTAGCGTATAGTCGCTGAATGAAGTACGAAAAGTTTGCTCTTTTGCTTAGCAAAAATGGAACAACCTGAGTGTTTCTCATCACAAAACCGGCTATTTCATGAGAGTAAGTCTCACCGTTTAGATGGGCATGCACAAGGTACTGTGTAGATGAAGCCATTTCGACGGGGAAGTGTGTGGGTGTTTTAAGATGAAGTCAGATTAGGCAAAATTGCTAGTGTGAGTTGTAATCTTTAGAAAACATAGGGTGTAATATATATATATATATATATGGTGGTTCTTCAATAATTTTACACACACACACACACACACACACACACACACACACACACACACACACACACACATATATATATATATATATATATATATATATATATATATATATATATATATATATATATATATATATTAAATAATAATTATATATATTTGAATTAAATTCAATGATCTGGCGTTGACAACACAAGAGACAGACACACTGATCTAAGTCTGCCAAAGGATTCCAAATTGATTATAAAAGACAGACACACTGATCTAGGTCTGGCACAAGATTCCGAATTGATTATAAAAGACAGACACACTGATCTAGGTCTGTATATATATATATATATATAAACATATTTTAATAATTATATATATATATATTAAATAATAATTATATATATTTGAATTAATAATTATATTTTACTGTATATATAAATTCAGTTATGTATGTAATTAATAATTATGTATTTTAATTAATCCACATATCCGTTGGGGTAATTGATGTTCAGACGACAACAACTAACACAACAACCACATTTAATTTAATTCAATGATCCGGCGTTGACAACACAAGAGACAGACACACTGATCTAGGTCTGCCAAAGGATTCCAAATTGATTATAAAAGACAGACACACTGATCTTGGTCTGCCAAAGGATTCCAAATTGATTTTAAAAGACAGACACACTGATCTAGGTCTGGCACAAGATTCCGAATTGATTATAAAAGACAGACACACTGATCTAGGTCTGTATATATATATAAACATATTTTAACAATTATATATATATATATATATATTAAATAATAATTATACATATTTGAATTAATAATTATATTTTACTGTATATATAAATTCAGTTATGTATGTAATTAATAATTATGTATTTTAATTAATCCACATATCCGTTGGGGTAATTGATGTTCAGACGACAACAACTAACACAACAACCACATTTAATTTAATTCAATGATCCGGCGTTGACAACACAAAACAACCGGTGAATCATGATATTACATTGCAAAAAAAGAAAATAGCACAGAACAACTGATAGTACACGCTCACTCATTGCAACAAATAAAACAACACTTAATCTAAACTACTCAAGTATCACTGCAAGAACGAGTGGATTTTCAACGCCTCGGTTAACTTCTCCACTGTGTGTCCAAAACATTAGATCCACGTCCACATCGTCTTTCACACGATCCCAATAATACATGTACGTGCCTTCAGGGTTATTATCCGTCAACGTAATGTATGGACATCGGTAATCTATCTGTTTAACTTTCCTGGTTGGACCATCCAGCTGACGAAACCCAGTGTTGATGGCGCCAACAACAACTCCAACAACAACAACAACAACTCCAGGAACAATAACAACTCCAGGAACAACAACAAAATCTTTTCAGTACTCCATCCCGTTCCGCACGCAACTACCGCCAATCAAATATTTTTCAATCCCAGTCTCAACCATTACAAGAATATGAAGACCACCATCATTCCTCGGACCAATATCAGACCCATTCACAACCATTCGGATTTGCAGCATTTGCAGGGTCCACAAGGGGATTCGGCCAAAACCTTACTCCCGGTTCATCTAGCCTTCATCTTAGTCCCGACGATGGTCCTCATGGTGAATCCTCTTACCGTGGCACCCCCTCCGGCTTCGCAACACCTTCAAACCAATTCGGCTTTAATCAGGGTAGTTCTAGTGCAGCTGGATGCTATGAACCCGAAGTCTTTTCCCAACCTACTCCACCACCACGACTTAACACGTTTGAGGGGATGGGTAACCGAATTTACAACAGCGGTTTTCCGGATAATTATGGGGGCGTCGACGAATTCATTGACAGCGATCAACGAGACATCCCAATGCCGGGCCCAGTGACACAAACCTAGCAAGAACCACAAAGGGGCAGAGCTAGGGAAAGGGGTGGTGCCAATATTCGCGGCGAGATCAACGATCGCGGCAAACGTGTCATAACAAGACGAAATTGCGGGACGGATGGCTATCTTGGTGATGGACGCCATTGATCATATTGTTGTATTTTCTTTAATCAATTGTGTCGCTATATCGTTTCTCTAATTATCTGTAATCGATGTTTCGTTCCTTTAATATAATGCACCAATGTTATATTTTCGGTTAACAAATGTCAATTTACGTTTTGTGTACTTCATTTTTAAGACTAAAAAATTATTTTGAAAATTTATTTATATATATATCTTAACTAATTAAATAAAAATGGAATTTTGAAAATATATATATTAACAAAATCTTAACTAAAAAAAAAAAAAAAAAAAAAGAATAAGCCTTTGGCGCCAAATGAAATGGCTATTAGGGCAAAAAGAAGCCTAATGCGCCATTCCATTTGGCGCAAACAATCCCTTTTTTAGGGTTAGCCAAATGGTTTGGCGCATACACCCACTTTTAACACTTATACGCCATTTGGTTTGGCGCATCCACTTCTCTGGGGTCCCAAACCTAGACAGTTTGGTAAATACCCCAAAAATATAGTTTTTTTGGTAATTTTTTTATTAAACATGGTTAATTAAATTTTTTTTTCCAGAAAATAGAACTAACTTGTCGCACATGTTTATTTTGTTACTGTATTTTTTTGGGGACCAAAGTTTTAGATCTTCACCTCTAATATGTCTGTCTCGCTCTGCTTTATTTTTTGTAGGTTTTTCTGGACGTTGACATTAACAAGAATTTTTACGAGTTTTGGTTTTTAGGGGTTTAAAGCTCTCACCCTTGGCCCGTCTCATCCTGATTTTTTGTAAGGCGAATCTGTATTTTAGACTCGCACTCTCAATTATGCTCGCTCTGCCCCCTTGCGGGTCTAAATGGGACGGGCTAATATAAGTAAGCAATGTGACGTGGAAATAACTCACTGACCCCCTTATTCATGGTCAATGTGGAACATTTGGACCCATATTCAGACACATTTATGCAAGAAAATGAGTAGGAAAAAAGAATATAAAATCAGATTTTCGTACTTAGAAGAATGCACAAAAACTACACTATATAATAGAAAAAAATTGTTCATGAAAGGAAATAATCCTTGGGTCGGGATCGTTCTCTAATAAATTATCATGTGGTAATTACCAATTAAACCTAACAAATATGGAAGCAAACTAGCCAGATACGAAGCTTAATCAATTACAAGAGTTCCTAATCAATTAAGTGGTTGACTCATTCTTTATTCAATTAGATACAAATTCTAATAGATTAAAGAGCGACATTTTTCTTTCCTGATTGGTTAGAATGCTTCGTAATCAATTGGTTAGTGGCTAGAACTGATTTTTAAAAAGTTCTGAAATAGATGAATTTTCGTAAAATCATTTTGACTGTGTGTGCATTGCTAAACACATAAAATTATAATTAGACACAAGTTCATGAGAGCTTTTAAAAGACTCCGATTCCTTTTAATTTTGATATTTATCTTTGCTCTCAACATTGGATCCTTCTTAGCTTCAATTTTTTTTAACTCCAATCTTTTATACTTAGATGATGCTCATGATTATTTTAGCTTTATTATTTTTATGGATCCATAAGTTTCCAAGTATAATTAAGAAATGATTCAAGTTGATAAAGCTCATGGATAACAACACTTAAGAAGCAACTTATTAGCTTTGATGATAACATAGTTTTGATGATGATGATAACACATGAAGTAGTAACAACACTTGAAGTGATTTTGATTATAACAATGCATGAAGTCAAACAATTAGTAAAGTTTACTCAAGCGGTCAAAGATGCATAGATGGTTAATCAAGATCAAGTTATCCTTCTGGATCAAACTAAAATTAACTCAAATGAAGAACTAGTGTTAGTGATCACTAGTGATATCTTTACATCTCTCGTATAATAGTGATTAACTTGAAGATATCTCAAGCCTCATCTAATAGAAGATTTAAGATTCTAGTGATGTGGTTTTGAGGAAGTGTGAAAGCTCGCTTTATATTGTCTATATGAATGATTAGTATTTGTAAAGACACAAGGGCATTTCTGAAAGTAGTATGGCTAAATCACACACAAACACACTAAAAAGTTTTTTTTAAAGCCTCTCTTCTTCAATTATAATCACCAAAAAATATTTTTAGAATCTAATTAGTTTATTAGGGGATTGGTTGCTTGATTAGGACAATTCTTTGAATTGTATCATCGATTAGATACTTTCCCTAATTGATTATATGATGCCTAATTAAAATGATCAATCATGAGAGTCTCTTAATGATTGGTAATAGCTCTCTATAAAAATCTTTCAGTTTAGGCCAAAATAATATATTATTTAAATTGCCTAATCGATTAGGTCATTTACTTTTCCCGTAGATTATTTCCAAAATTACATAATTTCTTGGCCTATAAAAAAAAAGAGGTTCTCTATCATTTCAAATCATTAAAAAAAAAGTTGAAAACCTCAATTTCCCTTTCTCTCATAATCTCTCTAAATCATCTCTACTTTTTCACATATTTTAGCTTTAGTGCTTAGAGAGTGTTCTTGAACTCATTAATGATTTTGTTTTGGGTGAGGGATTTATTGTATTTTTCACATATTTTAGCTTTAGTGCTTAGAGAGTGTTCCTGAACTCATTAATGATTTTGTTTTGGGTGAGGGATTTATTGTAAATTTATCAAGAGAAAGAAAATCATGTTTCCTTAGAAAATGATTATTTTGGTTTGGAGATAAACCAGTGTAAACACTCTTTTGAGGATTAGTATAAATCTATGTTTGGTTTGTGAACTCCTCCATTGAAGAAAAGCTCTCTTATGGGTTCATGAAGAATAACTAGAGAAAAATCAATAACACATTATCATACACGATTTTCGTCATGAAAACCACATACAATCACCAAAACGCTACAAACACGCAATTTTACCTCTCTTTAAGTCACACTTTCATTTAATAAAATGCTAAATCCATAAACTGAGTCATCGACTCTTCCAAGTGCACATCTCTGCAAACTCTTTTGTGCAGACATGGAATTTTTTCTTGAGGTTGCACTGCTTTGGAATGATTTGCATATACCTAAGTTGCTCATGACACATGCTTCATAAAATAGAGACTACACTTGGTAGAGATTATTGTGTCAAAACTTCTTTGTTCCAATTTGGTGTCTATTTATTACACTGCAACTTATATTATATTGGTATTAATGTACTGCTTGTTTCTTGGCACACCTTTTACCAACTTAAGCCGATACTAGTGTCATCAACCACAATAACATTTGTTTATAAGCTAAAGCTATATTAAATTAAAAGGGGACAAAACTAGTTTTTATTTCCCTGTACAAAAACGGAACTAATCGAGGCACGGTGGTTTATCGATGATGTTGGAACTTCAATCCTTCACCAGTTTTCCTATCAAAAATGAAATAATATTCCTAGAACCATTGTGACACAAAATACATTATTGTAACCAGTTAACTTGAACTAGAACAATCTCTGCATATATGCTATAATCTAAGCTACATGGTAACTAACAGCACATAGTCACTAATATGTCATGTCGTCTCCGCTATGAATCCTGCAAAGTTGGATGAAATCAAGTAACAACTGATATACAAATGCTGCTGAAACCATCAAATTACATGAAAACAGATATGACTTGGTTCAAGCTTACCTCAACTGTTAAATCTATTGTCAATTAGTAACTCCTTCATTGATCGATATTGAAAATGCTTTGGACCATTTCGCCTTTTCAGATGCTGGTACCATAGACTCATTTAGGAAAGGATTCCAGAAGCCACTTGGACCAGACAAAACCCATCTTACTTTTGTTGGTGGTCTTGTTGAGTTATGGATTGAACCTCTTCCGTCTTTCCCCGATTTGGCTTTCTTCCGAGAATGAGTTTCTTCGGAAACCTTGAAAAGAAGTTCAATTAGCTATACTCAATCTAAGGTGATATCTTGTAATAGAGAATATAGTTTTGAAACTCACTGATTGAATAGGTGTTTGAGTCGTAGGAGCACTTCGCTTTCCAGAGCATTTGAAAATTATCTGTAAATGAAGAACAAATTAGATAGTGGTAAACTGGCAATCCATGCAAAATAAGAGTTTAAAGACCGTGCTCTTAAGTTGTAAAACTTTTGTATATCGAAGTCACATTATTATTAAATCTGATCGGATAGGATAGCCGTGTAAAAAAGTTACAATGCAAGTTCATATTCTTTAAACTTCCTTATTAATTGTTAAATGAGTAATTTGATCGTTTGGTTTAGATACCTTGGGTGTAGGTCTACATGCATTTTCTCCAGTTAAACGTGCTCCCTTGAAATCTCTCACGGTTAAATCTCCTCCCTCGAAATCTCTCGGAAACTTTTGTTTGCGCCTAGACTTGTTGCGTGTCTGCAGTAAATATAGCGCACATATCAAGTTATCAAAAGAACTTCAAGTCACAAGCAAACGGGAGTAAATGTTGCAGCTTTGATCAAGAGCAGTAAATGTTCACTTAAAATTGCCAAAGGAAATTGCATAGAATTAAAATGCAAACTGTCCAAAAGATAACCATAAAAGGAAAATCCGAATATAAAGAGTTAGAAAATCAGATATTTTCTAGTGTCAAAATAACAGTCATTTTTCAAAAACTATTAAGAGGATAATTTAACCACTATTACATTTCATCATCCTACTCGGTATCATATTATAAGCAAATTTCAATTTTTAAGTTCATTAAATAATTAATGTACATACATTAATTATTCAATGAACCTAAAAAGTAAAATTAACAAATACATCAATTATTCAATTAACCTAAAAAGTGAAATTTGCTTATGATATGAGACCGAGGGGTATATATACTACAGTAAAAATTAAATTGAACTCACAGTGTTTTTGTTTTGTGATATCATTCTCTCAGTAGGAAGATAATCTTTTGGTTCTTCATTTAGATATCTCTGAACAGATACCAAAGAACGGAACTTCTGCCCTGTGTTTGGTTCAATGTAATACTGAAAAAATTGAAGATTTATAAATAATAACAGTAAAATAATGAGCCTAAAAATAATAATAATAATAATAACAGAGTGTAATTTTCTTCCAGAATTGGAATTTTCTGGTTGATATTTTCATTAGAAACCCTAGGTTGAATTCAAAATGAATGAATAGAAAGGGTGAAATATGATAGAGAAAAGAAGGTTAGGTTACCTTATCAACCCTTTCAGCATGGCCGGGGTTAGGGCTAATGCGGCGGTGTCGTTCAACCAACCAACCGTCGGGGAGAGTGAACGGCGGTGATCGGACCACAATCTGTAAATCTTTTTCCCTTGAATTTGTCTTCGGCGATGACATTGCTGATCGATGAGGTTTCGGTTGTTGTTGTGACACTCGCATGTAAAGTTTTTAGTTTTCTGAAAATGGTGATGTGGGTAAAAAAAAGGTTACGTGGCTTTGTATTAATGATGGGAGGTGGCAAATAGAATTATGAGGCATTTCTATGATTTTGTGTGAGTCATGCAGCAGAGATCGCTAGTGTTAGATAACGATTGGGAGTTAAGAGGAACTTTGATAAAGTCGGCATTATCGCATAAATAAACTTTTTTTTAAATTGAGTTTCTAAAGTTTAAAAGATTTATGGTATGTATGGTATGTTTGGATCACAAGAGAGAGTGAAAAGAAAGAAAAGAAAGAAAAAAAAAAAAAGGAAAGAAAGTATAAGAAGAGAAACATAATAGAAAGTAGAATGATTATTTAGTTGTTTGATATAAGAGAAAGTGAAAGGAAAGAAAGTTAAAAAATGACAAAATTAACCCTATAAATTTTTTTTTTATTTAAGCATTTTTGTTAAATTAAATTAAATTTTAAGTGAATATTTTTATTTATTATTTAAATAAAATTGATATATTTTTATTTTAAATAAAAGTTCAATAACTTTATGATAAAAAGTATAGCAAATAATTTTTATTTAAAAAAATATAGGATCAGTAGATGAATGCATAGTGTGTTACTTGTTACTGTTTAAAAAAACTATACTCCCTCCCTTCCTATTTATGAAATTTTTTTAATTTTTTAGGTTCATTTAATAATTGATGTATCTAACCTATATATAATCTAAATACATCATTTATTCAATGAACTTAAAAAGTCAAAATTTGCTTATAAATATGAATGGAGGGAGTATTATATAGTACTTATAATATTTATTTATGTCACAGTTTAATATTAACGAGGATATATTTGTCTTTTACATCAAAAATTAGTCACAAATTTCGTTTCCACTCAATCCAGAGGAGAAGGATTTTTTTTGTGGGTCCCAGTTGAATCTTTCTTTCATTTCATTTTTTCAATGCTTCCAAATAGTTTGGAAAGTGGATCTTTCTCTCCACTTTCTTTCCTTCCTGAGATCTTGAGATCTTTCCACAGATCCAAACATAGTGTTAGAGTTCTTATTTCAAGAAGAGGGGAAGATCACCGACCAAAATCAAGACCAACATGAGAACCCCTAAGTTAAAAAAAAAAAAAAAGCTTTGTTATATATTTCGAAATAATAATTATGTAAGAAGGGGAAGAATAAACATGGCAAAATACTAAATAAATAGAAAATATTATAGTCGAGTAATTGCTTGAATACATGGGCGGTTGTATATTAAATAATTTATTCTTCACTTTTGTTTCATGATAAATCGTACAACGAAGCATTTCTCAAAAAAGAAATAGTATAATCTTTTGTTTCACAAAAAACATGATAAAGAGAGATCGATCAAACTCGGTTTAAGGAGTCATCTATTTGGAAGAGTGCACTTCAATACAACGTGAAATTTGTGATTGACTTTATTTAGGATGGTTTGAACTACATCCAAGAAATCATTTACACAAGTCACAGTTTGATCGTCCATATCAAAGGCAATGTTCAACTTGTGCTTAATATTTAAAAGCTATAACAACACATCTTTAGAACTTTCAAAACTATTAAACTCATCTAAGAAAACTCTTAAAGAGTCTCTAAGCAAATCTCCAAAGCCGATAATCAATGAACTAGAGAGACAACTGCCTGCCATTAATTAGTATTTACTTTAATAGATCCAACAAGAGAAGGAGTCACCGAAAATCCAAGATGAACAACTTATTCGCTTTCGACCGACACATATGTACAACCTCAAAGACAAACCATTTATTTTATCCAAAAGTTATGTTGTTTCACCACAACCAAGACCACTAGATACCAGTCAAGAAAATAATGCCAAACTCACCTTGACTCGTGGAATGAAGCAAATTAAAAATATCATTTGATGAAAGAAATCCAAAACAAGAAAGCACGCAAGGACGCAACCAAAGCTCTTTAAAGTGGGGGATCCTGCAAACAACAGAAGATGTTTTCTTCTCGAAGAGAACAACGATAACAATAGGCGTTGAAGGCCATCACACGCTGATGGCACAACAAATTGGTGGGAAGAGCATTATGAGAACACAGACAAACCAAATGTTGAACCTTAGCTAGTGTTGGTAGCCACCAAATCCACTCTTAATTATCATTAATATTCCAATTACGATCTCGTTAGAGCAACCAATGTTACGCTGAAAAGCAAGAATACATATCATTAACTACACCACACCAAGTCCAAGAGTTAAAGGAGTCATCACTAACGCCAAAGGACTAGGTTGACTAAAATTTGTAATCCTAATATTGTGAGTGATAAGTGCATTTTGATGCACATTCCTTTATGTTTATACTTATGCATTTCCATACTTTACCTTGGCTATTTTTATATTTTAATGTGTTTTTATAAATCAGTTTATTTTTGCACTTATTTGATTTTCGCACTTTATTTTCAGCATTAGCAGTCTGCACTAAAATGATCATAACCGGAGCTCTGGGAATCCAATTGAGGCGTTCTAATAATTGCCAGAAAGCTAAGAGAAAGAGCTACAACTTTCATGTTGGAGTCAAAGTCAGATTCGGAGTCAATTATTCCCAGAATTTCGTTTGAAGTTGCAGCATTAGTTTTATTTTAGTTTTGGGTCGTTAGTTTTGGGCCTGGGTTATGTTTTTGACCCAGTTGGATTGTAAACTGTTTGGTTCTCTCTAGTACCTAGGTCTGGCCGTACTTTCTGTCACTTTTTTACTTTTCACCAAATAATTTTGAAAGCTTGGTACGAATGATGAGGAACTAATCCCCGAAGGCAATTTCTGCTGGTTACGGTTTCCAATACTTTGAGGTTTTTAATCTTTAATCCAATTTCTTTTCCCTTTCGATATTAATCTATATGTCTGTTTGCTTAATTCGAGTTATATAGAATATTATTGATTTATACCGATTGATTTATGTTCCTTGACTTTTATCGTACTTTATCGTTGCTTAATCGTTAAAGTGTCTATGTTAGAATCACGTTTGCTTAATTTGTGATTGTGCTTAATCCGTTTGCTTTATTCGGAAAATAGGAATGAAATCTTATTATGTCAATTTTGCTTGTTAATTGATGTTGTAATCGGTAGGGGAATGGAATCCGCTTAGGGGATTGAAGTTTATTGAACCAGTGATAAGTCGGTAACCGAATCAGTAGAATTGTCATTTTAGCCTATTTACATAATCACTTATTTTAATCACTCTTTCACTATGTTATTATTAAATCAATCCTAAACCGCCCCCTTTAATTCAATTTACCGTTGGTTAGTAATAACTAAGAATCCTTGTGAGACGATATCCGAGTTGTCGTTACCGTTACTACAGTTTTTACAAAACACTCGTTTTTTATCCGCGCGACAGCGGATCAAATTGGCGCCGTTGCCAAGGATTCTTTTCATTATTAACTGATTTTAGAGTCTTAGGTTTAGTGTTTGTGCGTTTAGGCCATAGGTTCCTCGCGGTTTCGGCCATAATGCCTTTTTGAGTCGAAAAAACGTTTTTTTTTTGGAAATTGAGTCTGATCGATAATCTGTTTTTGCCTACTAGTTGCTACGGTTTTTACAAAACACTCGTTTTTGATCCGCGCGCGACAGCGGATCAGTGAGGCAAGGGAGGAGTAAGCTCATTGAGGTTCCAACTATCAGGTTTCCAAATGTTCTTAATGAGTAACTTTGAATCAGATGTATGAAGGAGGGAAAAGTGAAGCACAACATACTAATTGTAAGCCAGTCTTTTTTTCCAAAAAGTGGAGTTACCATTACCAAATTGAAAAAGGAACCTTTCTGTTAACCGTGAAATTTGGTAAATAAGTGCTAGTCTTCCGAAAAAGTTACTTGCAGGATCGGCTAGATTGATCCTAGAACACATGTGCAAAATGTTTGTTGAATAGTTATGTGATTTTGTGTGTAAAAGACAATAATTCCGACTTGGTCGAAATCTTTAAAGTAAATGTTTGTTTGAATGTAAAGGCTGGAAAAAGTAAAGTTTTTCGACAGGAAATAAATGCTAGACATAAACTTAATAAAAAAGACTTTGCATGAATAAAAATTGATGTTTGAATACGTACATAGAACTCGATTACTCATTTCTCACTTTGCTCAGATACTTTGAGTATTTTGTAGTAATGTCAACACACATAATCCTAATCTAAGAACTCATATTTATACTATAATTAAAATAATTGTAATGAACGGTCTTTTCTCGAAGAATTGACGCATTCTTGCTTGCATGTGTTTCACCCTTCTTAAGCTTCCACGCGTCCTCCAAGAATGCATAAGGCCAAAAAATAGTTAATTAGCCTCATTTCGATTTATTCTGTCGAAGTAGTCAACAAACTTCTCCAAAAAATACACTAAGTTCTAAAACCATATCACATTGAAGAAACGGAACTTCCTCAACTAACACTCGTCGAAGTCTTCACAATACTTGCTAGTCAAAAATACCACTAACTTAACTCAACTCTTTTAAATATCTTCTCAACCTTCCTTGATATGTCAAGCTCTTATTAGCGTCGAATTTCCAACTAACAAATTATCCCCAAAAAAGTCCTTTTCGATCAAACAGAGAAAAGAGACATTTTTTGAATGTTTCGATGTTACAGTCTTTCACTGCTCTGACGTTATGTCCATCATGACCACTTTTTCTCAAACGTCTCAACGAGACGTGCAATGTTTATAGATCAATCACTATCCCTACATTCTACAAAAATCGTGGCAACTGAAAAGGCTAAACGCTCACACAACCTCTTACATGCAAACATGTATCCCACAAGTCCCTCCATTTGTCACTATATTTCAACTGAACAGTTTCTTTTCCATTTCTTTAAATACACTTCTTCCTCATTTGCCTCTTTTTACTTCTTCCAGCTTTAAAACTTCAAAGCTTTTTCTGCAACTTTCCTTAGTGAACACTAAAAAATAGTTCCCTTGTTCAAACCTTTAAGTCATTTCCATATGGCACCTTCAAAATCAAAGAACAACAAGTAAAATAAGAGTTCTAAATAAGCTCTACCTCTTGCCAACCAAATTTCAAAGCCATTATTGGTGGAGAATCAAGAATACGTCCCTGAATCTCCCTTTCAAGAAGAAAAACTCAGGATCTATTAGTCTCGGGTACTTATCCCTTTTTGTATCTCTGGTGAGACCCATGCACTCATAGGTCATTTTCCTGATCCTAAGGAGAATGCGAAAAAGCTAAAAGAATTTTTTCCCTGCTTATCACTGTGGTAAGCCTATAATTAGTTTAAGGGAAACAAGAGTTGCTACTGATGACCTTAGTGTTAGGTCCGAAGTCCAAATTACTTTTCAGGCTCCCATAGTGGATGAATCCAAAAAATCCTCGACTGATGTCGTAGGTCCTGAAGACAAAACTATTGTTAAATAAAAAAACCCTATTAACTTAGATTATATGAGCAACACTTTTAGGGTGTTTCGCTCTTATCCTCTATTCATGGACCCTGAGGCTTATCTTTCTTTACTTGCAAAAGTCAAAAAGAAAAAAATCTCCAACCTGGAAGGACATAGGCATTTTCGACATGATCCAACTGTCAAAAGTAGGACTATCATCTTGCCAAAACATGTTGGTTTCTTCCTTGTACTTATGGGGCAGCACCACCAACACTTTCCACCTTTCCTGTGGGGTGATGACTCCAACCTTGTTTGACATTGCTGCTATCACTGGTCTTCGATCAATTGGAGAAGCTTTCGACCCTCATGTGATGAATGAGGACATCATCGACTTCAATAATAATCGCGCCAGTTTTACCCACTACATAGTTGATCATCATAACATAAAGAATAACGAAGTGTCTGACAAGGAGCACTGATGTACCTTGTTAATTATACACGTCCTGATATATCATTTGCGGTCAATCTATTAGCAAGATACAACTCTTCACTTACACGAAGACATTGGAACGGAGTCAAACATATACTTAGTTATCTTATAGGTACAAAAGACATGAGTTTGTTTTATACCAAAGTATCCAAATTCAAATTAACAGGTTATGCATATGTAGGTTACTTATTAGATCCTCACAATGGTAGATCACAAACAGATTATTTGTTTACATGTGGTGGTACATCTATTTCATGGAGATCTATGAAACAAATAATAGTAACAACTTCATCTAATCATGCAAAACTTTTAGCACTACATAAGGCAAGTCAAAAATGTGTTTGGTTGAGATCCTTAATCCAACACATACAAAATACTTGAGGTTTGTCTTTTGGATAAATAAATACAACGACCATATATGAATTTAATACTGCATGCATCACTCAATTGAAAGATGGTTATATTAAAGGAGACCGAACAAAACACATCTCTCCAAAGTTCTTTTTCACGCACGATCTTCAGAAGAATGGTGATATAAACATCCAACAAATTCGTTCATGTGATAATCTTGTAGACCTTTTCACAAAGTCACTTCCAAGTAGGACTTTATTGTCGAAGAAAAGATCACTCAGCTGAGGGGAAATTTATTTTAAAAGGATATTGTACTCTTTTTTCTTCACTAGATTTTTTCCCAATGGATTTTTTCTAGTAAGGTTTTAACGATGCATATCCAAAACAAACATCCAAGGGGGTGTTATGAATAATTGGATGATTGTCTCTGAATGATTTTATTCCTTATTTATAATAATTTGTATTTATTACATTGTCGATATGTTGTCCTATAAATAGAATACACCGATGAAATAATATAAAATTGTTCTCATCTTTCTCTCTTCTCTTTTATCATCTCTTTCTTTATTTCATAACAATATTATTAAAATTAAATATAGTGTTTATTAAAATTATGGTATATTTTGATCATGATTGGTGTAAAAGATCTTTAAAAATCC